>NC_046372.1:46407337-46573826 GCF_011125445.2 Fundulus heteroclitus
GATGTGATGGGTTTGCTGTATTTATCATTAGCATTAACCAGAACTGAGCTCAGTCTCTGCTTCCACTTGTCAATCAGTCCCCCTGCTTTGTTTCTTTACTTCCTACATGATTACTTTTATTTTTTTTAACTTGCGTGTATGTTTCCTCTTTTATATTCTGGGATGCAGAAAAACCTTTTTGAATGCAGTGTTGCGGTCTTGTTTTACTAATGGCTGGTAGCAGGCAGTAGTCATGCTGACTATTTGGGAGAGATGAAGTGTCTCCAGGGAGATTCTAAACAGCAGGAGCACTTTGTGATTTTATCAGTCAAACTGTCTCTTGGCTCTATTGTCCCATCACTACAACTTCCATTGTCTTGAGTTTTTCTATTATTTAATGATTGCTGCAAGTACAGTTGATTGTTTTCCAATGGTGATTACAAATAAATCCAAAAGGTCATAAAACCTGATTTCTGAATCCAAACTCCTTATTCAGAAATATTGTTTTGATTTTTATTTTTTCAATTTCTGTACACAATACATATGTTCCTTCATTTCCCCAGACTTTACTAATTTATACAGTCATTAACCTAATCTCCAGTCTACATAAACAGAACAGATTTCACATTTGATTATTAAAGATGATGTTAAAAGGCTGTGAGGCACGAAAAAAAATCACATGATCAAGTTTCCCTCTAGTTTTTTTCCAGCTGGTTTTGGAGATATTTTGGCTCACTTTACCCAGTACAACATTGCTCCGTAGCTGTATTATACTTTTGTCCAGGCAGCTGATGGCTGTAAAATGATGGACATTAATCTGCTTAGAGACCTGCAAAGATACCAGAAACCAGGTAGAGCACATGGAGAAAGAAATTACAGCAAATCTCCCTTTTTAAAAAATTTTTTTTAAACTTTTGAGGGCACTATTTTAAACACTTGTTTTTATTCTCATTCTCTATGAAGGCAGCAATGGTACACTTGAATAGATGTGCATGTGGAACCTAAATTTTTATGTCCCAAGTCCGTGGCTCCCAATCCTGGGCCTCGGGTCCACTTTTCTTCATGTTTTAGCTGTGTCTGCTCCAGCATAGACATAATATATATATTTATATATGTCTATGTGCTCCAGTGCACCAGATTCCAATGACTGCATTACTCCATCAACATCCTGCAGAAGTCTGTCAATCATCTACTCCGGGAACGGAGTAGATGATTGACAGGAACGAATATATTGGTGTAATATTCAGGTCTCTTTAAAAAAATATGTTGCTTGAGATTAAATTTGCTCGATAATCTTAAAAATGTTGAATATTTCAAGCCCTCGCTCGAGTCACGGTGGTTTAGTCCGCACTGTAAACACCCCACGCGCCAGGGGCGCTGTTTGGACATTTCGGAAGTGTGACGTCGTTTTTTTTCCGGAAGCTACTTTTTTGTGAGCACGCGGTGCGTCCGGCCTTTCCTACAGGGCAGCGACGACGAACATGGTGAGACGCTGACTCTCCCTGATAAAATGCGAATATTTCCCATTTAGCGCGCCTCAAACCGGTGTTATTCAGACTGTACCGCCACGTAAGGCTCTTATGTGCTTCCTGGTGGACGCGTGGAAAGTCTGGTTACTACAGGATTGTAGGAAATAGGTCGATTATGAAGCGCTTCTACCGAGCGACGCTGCTACTCTCAGAAGCTAACAGCTAGCTAGAGAAACATGGTGGGGCTAGCGAGGGTTGCTGTGGTGGCGTCTGGAGAAAGGGAGCTGGGCTAAATTGACTTTAGATGAGTGGCAGTGGTTGGCTCGCTAGAACTGCATGTTACCTGGTGGCTCGTTGGTTAGCTCCGTGGTAGGAGCGCCGACAGGAGGGCTGGAGATGGTGCATGTTTAAAACCTAGCAGCGTTTTCACACACTTTCCTCTCCTGGCGCCTTTCAGGCCAAGATCAAGGCAAGAGATCTGCGGGGCAAGAAGAAGGAAGAGCTGCTGAAGCAGCTGGATGACCTGAAGAACGAGCTGTCCCAGCTCCGTGTGGCCAAAGTGACCGGCGGAGCAGCCTCCAAGCTCTCCAAGATGTGAGTGATCTGTCCGCTCCTGCTTCTACATACTAAAAATCAGCAGTATTTGGATGCTTTAAGTAAATATGTCACATGAACTGAGAATATCTTTACAACTAGGAGAAGTACAGTAATTTTAAACAAACCAGGGGAAGTTTGTATATCGGGGGAAACGACCCCAAAAAGTTTCATCAATACTATTAAGACAAGAATTATTCATACACATTGTAAATTGATGGTGATATTTAGTAACTTTTACCTCTGCCTGCCTACACATCTATACAACTTATACGACTGTATAGATGTGATAAAATACACCAGTGCTCCATAGACTCCATCTGACCCGTAAGGACGTTCTGCGGGTCATTCATACCCTTAGTGAAATTTGAAGGATTTCAGGTTCTTCCTCATAGTTTGTGCTATTCTGAGGCAGCCCAGTTACTGACCATCTTCCTTAACTTCCTTCCAATGTTCCAGTACACGGATCATTTACTCTGGGAGAAAAGGCTTCCTGGTTGGGACTGTTCAGTTTCTCTGGTCAGTGATGATCCAAGTTGAGCTGATGTTCACTGACTGTTAACAACTGCTTACCAAAAGACTGAGACCTGAGAACTGTTGAGTCCTGGCTATAAGATAAGATAGTCTTTATTGATCTCACAATGGAGAAATTCACTCGTCACATCGGCTCATACAAGAAGGTGCAGAGTAGGGAAGGTGCATTTAGTTATATACAGTGAGTCTTCATATATACAATGGGTCAAAAAGAATACCAAAAAAATAAGAATACAAAAAAGGGAAATAGGAATGCAAATTTCTCATTTACATTTTTAGTGGTCTATATATATACATATATCTATGCGCCTACATACATACGTACCTACGCGTATATACGTGCATATACATTGTATACATATATACTGGCTGCAATGATCACACCCATTGTTCCGCTTTATTTTTAGGTTAAGCTGCGTCCTGAAGTATGTGTCTATGTTCTATGAGCCTCGCTGTGAGAGTAACATTTGGAGGTTTTAAGGCCAGCCCTGATGGCTTCCAGTCGGTAAATGAAGGCAGGCACTGATCCTTGGGCTGGTTTACAAACTGGGGGTTGTTTTTCTGAACACCTCCAGCGATGCTAAAAGCACCTCTGTGACCCTTCATGGCGATGCTGCTGCTGGTTTGTCCTGTCAGGTGTTGGATGTTCTGCAGACAGACCCCACGGGCTGAACTCCTGGAAACAGGACAACAGTAGCAAACATGTGGTCCCCCCCAGGAGCGTCAGCGTTGATCACCCTGACGCTGTGGGACCAAAGGAGCCCTGCTCCTTCCCAGCTTCTCATTCTTTGAGGAGCTCCACGGGTTCCCTGTGTCAGGGTGGAACGTGGTGGAGAATATAAACTTTGGTCATGCTGTGGAGGAGCAGAGTCTGTTAGAGATGCTCTCTGGATGGGAACCAGGCTACAGTGGTTTGTTTCAACGAGCAACCATCACCTGCTCACACATCTCATCACAAAAGTGTTTAGAAGACAACTATTTAAAGGCAGTGGCACATTATTTCTGAAGAGAGAAATACAGACAGGAGATTTTATAGTTATTCTAATGGAATATATTTGTGCAAACGTTTAGTTTCTACATCTGACCCTCTCTGGTGTTCCACAGCCGTGTTGTTCGCAAATCCATCGCCCGAGTCCTGACTGTAATCAACCAGACGCAGAAGGAGAACCTGAGGAAGTTCTACAAGGTGAGATCTGCGGCCTCCTTCAGTATCTGCTCACTTCCAACACACACAGAGCCGTCTGCTCAGGACTGTTCAGTTTCTCTGGTCAGAGATGATCCAAGTTGAGCTGATGTTCACTGACTGTTAACAACTGCTTACCAAAAGACTGAGACCTGAGAACTGTTGAGTGCTGGCTATACTGGCTGCAATGATCACACCCATTGTTCCGCTTTATTTTTGGGTTAATGTAGCATTATAGGCCTGGAGAAATGGAGGTTTGGTTTTGCTGTGGGATGAACCACTTTTTTTCCTGTTTATCCAGATGTTTTAAACTGCACTGTTTAGAATGTGTTGCATTGTAAACAATGGCTGCATTGTCACCTCTGCTGAAGCCTACCTTTGATCTTTCAGGGTAAGAAGTACAAGCCTCTGGACCTGAGGCCCAAGAAGACCAGGGCCATGCGGCGCCAGCTCAACAAGCACGAAGAGGGTCTGCGCACAAAGAAACAGCAGAGGAAAGATCTCCTCTATTCTATGCGCAAATTTGCTGTCAAAGCTTAAAGGCTTTTGTTATTGACAAAATAAAATCTGTTGAAAAGACTTGTTTTTTTGTCAGCTATTTTTTCTCCACAAATATCTTGCTTAAATAATGTTATATCCTCCAAGTTCTGGGTTTATTCAAGTTACATGTTCTTAATTCACACAATTTAAAAACATAGTGGATTTGGACGCTTAGTTGGATAAACTGGCCTCAAACTTCTAAATAACTTTTTTTAATTTAAGAATCCAAATTGTACTATACTGGTAATGTCAGATTGGTACAATTGCTGTTTGAGAAGAGTTTCATGGGCAAAACATTCTGCACTGAAGAAAACCTGAGACCTGTTGATGAAAGTGGAAATTCTGACGTTCTAAGTGCGAAGCAGAATGTGGCCAGCAGGGGGAGCTGTAGACTAGAACACATGGTTATAAATGAGGTGGGAGCAATATCTACAAATTAAGCTTCGACATGTAAAACAACGTGGCATTTAGGATAAAGTGCCCTAATCTAACGTTTTGACATTTCAAAACTGATAGGTTGGTATGATTTAAAATGAAGCCTTTTAAAATCGCATTGAACAAGAACAAAATACACAGGTTGAGATTAGGGTTAAAGCTACAGGAGCTAACTTGTATGTCGACACATTAAAACTGACTCCTGGGCCCTGTTTCACAGCTGATTTAGTGGATATCCAGAGTAATTTCTCCTGCTTACCCTGGCTTTTCTGTTTCAGAACGTTCGGAAGCAGTTACCCTGAGTCAAATTGTGACAAATTACTGTCATGCTGTCAGGAATGTTGCTTTTCACTTACTGTAGAGTTTAATGGGGATCTCTAGTCACCCTCAAAAAGTATTAAAACTACATGGAATGAAAACTTTCTGTATCAAATTTTGAAACTGCCAGCTCTAATTTTCTATACATGTATTTCAGGATCAATTAGCTGCATAGATGGCACTCACATTCAAATCACTGCTGCTTCACTGAATGAAGCGAATAAGAAGTCTTTTCACAGCAATAGTTTGCTAGTAGGCCTAAACACACTTTATATGTATATTCCTAAGAGAATCCAACAACTACCTTCTCAGGGACAGAAGGTGCCCCTGTCAGTCTTATTTCCTGACCCCTTCCCCAGATCTGAGCCTGGACAGGCTGATTTACCAATCACTTCCCAACTGACGACAACAGTCATTTAATTTAGTTCTTTATTTCCTGCAAGTGAAAATAAAGTACCTGTTAATATATTTTTTTTCAAATAAAATCATCCACCCTTTAAATACCTGATCCATATTTACAGTTTTTATAGGTTGCTTTGACGCAGCAGTCAACTCAAAACCCAAATTTTTCAAAACGGTTAACGCAGAGGCCTAAACAGTGGCAACAATGGTCAAAATTATTCATTTTGTTTGCAAAAGGTTACAACTCTGCCAAAACATTTAAAATATGAAACAAAAGCACATTTTGCCCTCAAACAACACAACCTGCACACAAATGTTTGAGCCCTTCCAATCATTCATTACACAAGGGGCAACAAAATACCACGCTTAGTGTGAATCAGTGCAGCATTGAACGCAGCTTACATGTCAGTGTCATTTGCCTTCTTTGCCTTCTTGCAAAAAATGGATCCAGAATCAGATATGCTGTGATCCAAATTTTATTGATTATTCATTCTTTTTTTCAGATTGTGGCTACAAATGAAATATTCCAACAGAAGATACTAGAGCTGTCTGTCTCTTCTAGTCTCTTCTCTCTTGACGAATAGGTCACATGGCCTCATCTTCATCACACTCAGTATTTTCCCTTGCGATGCACCAAGGGAAAAGTCTTCTTGCATGCCTGATCCATCCTTGACATGTCTCTGCATCTACATCATGGGCAGCAGCAGACATTGCATTGAGCAAGGGCATCTGCTCCTATAGGGGCAGTGATCATGTACCTTCCATCTCCATGCACTGAAGAATTCCTCTATAGGAATAGATATATCTGTATATACTGTATAGCAACATTACCTGTTCTCCAGTAGAAAAACTCTTACAATGGATGCAACCATGTTTCTATTGAGAACAGGTTGGACTCTTTGCCCCTCTAAGTGAAAGGCCATGATTTTCCACATGATAAATCATAGTTGCCTGAATTTCATCTGTAACTTCAGCCCTTCTAGCTACACTGCCACCTCACACACAGATTCCTCTTCCTCATAATCATCTTCCCCTGACTCATCTACCTCTTAGTCTGACTCTCATCTGCCTTAGACCATCCATGCTTGCAAAGAACAACACACAACATGGCGCCTTTTACGTAAAGCCTGCAGACTGACTGCAAATTGAAAATTTGTGTAAAGAGGTGTCAATCAGGTGCTTCAGTGATTTGATTCTGATCAAGAAGTTTCTAAGAGCTTGGAACATATGGTTTCTGTTTTGCTACCACAGCTAAAGCAATGGAGTTTGGACTGCATGAATGACATCTGCGTTAACTGTTTTGCAAAAGGGTGGGGAAAATGAGTCAAACCAATGAGAATGGGTTAACTCATTTGCAAGAGGTGTCTTTTGCTCTGCTGAGATGGTGATGCTGAAAACTGAGAGGTTGCCAGTTTCTTCAAACAGGTCAAAGCAACCAATAAAAACTGTAACATATCCTCCACACTGCAGTGGAATAATAGCAAGTCAAGATAAGTTGGACAACAAACTAAAACATTAACATTCAAAGGTAACTCAAAACAAATATGTTTTTAACCTTGATTTAAAGGAACTCAGGGTTTCAGCACTTTAACAGTTTGTTCCAGATAAGTGGAGCATAACGACTGAATGCTGCTTATCCATGTTTGGTTCTGGTTCTTGGTATGAAGAGTCGATTTGAGCCAGAAGACCTTAGTGGTCTGGAGAGTTGATATACTGATAAGTCTGTGCTAAGCCAGTGATTCATAGACTAACAAGTATTTTAAAGTCTATTCTCTGAGAAACAGGGAGCCGGTTTAAGGACTTTAGAACTGAGGTGATGTGCTCTACCTTCTTAGTCTTAATGTCTGATTGACTTTTTAGGCAGACGTGAAGACACTTGCAGTAATCAATTCAACTAAATATGAACGTATTGATTTGTTTTTCAAGATTCAGCTGAGACATTACTCCTTAAATTCTGGAAATATTCTTCGGGTGATAGAAAGTCAACTTTGTTATTGTTTTTAGATGCTTTTAGAGGTTCCGGTCTCAGTCCATCACTACACCCAGATTTCAGTTCTGATAAGTGGTTCCTAGCTGAAGCAGCTGACGCTGTGTGCTAACTCTTGATCGTTCCTCTGTTGGTCCAAAAATTATTACTTCATATTTTTTTTTGTTCAACTGTAGAAACTTTTGGCACATCCATGCATTAATTTCTTCTAAGCATTTACTCAGCGCTTGAATGGGTTCATAGTCATCTGGTGACATGGTGATGTAGAGCTGTGTGTCATCTGCATAGTATATGCTTATGTTTTTTTTAAATGATCTGAACAAGAGGGTGCATGTAGAGACTGAATAGGAGGGGACCCAGGATGGACCCATGGGGAACCCCAAAGGTGATTTTTGTAGTCTCTGATGTAAAGTTACCTACTGACACAAAAAAGTCCCTGTCCTTTAAGTAGGACTTAAACCAGTCGAGTGCTGTACCAGAAAGGCCAACCCAGTTTTCCAGGCGCTCTAACAGATTGGAGTGGCCGATAGTATTGATTGCTGCACTGAGGTCCAATATTACCAGCGCTGTGGTTCTTCCACAGTCTGCACTTATATGGATGTCATTAAAGTTGTGTATTCTGCAGCTCCACTTTTATGTATTCCTTTATTTTGACATGTTTCTATTTTTCTTGACTCTTGGGGTCAGCCCAGAAAGGCCATGTGGGATACCTGTGTGATTCTACATAACAAAAACTGAAGAAAAAACTACCCTGTTTTTGAACAAGTTGTTCCAGTTGACAACGTTAACGTTGACATGAGAGATGGCTGAGCTGTTTGAGATGCAATATATTACATATCAATTTCTAATTTATCAAGCACTTCCCAACTAAAGACAACAGACATTTCATTTCATTAATGAATTGTTATTACCTGAAAGTGAAAATACATTAGTTGTTAATATTTTAACAGATAAATAGCATTATTATTTCAAGTTGTATTTTCTACAGCTCGGTTTTTAAGTACTCCTCTTTGATTACACATTTCTGTTTTATGTAGTGACAGAAAGGTATTTTAATTTCAGTTGCATGGCTACAGTTTTTTATATTAGGTTTAACTTCTAACAGAGGCAAACTGTTCTCTAGAGGTGGACGGCCCTCTTCGCCTAAATGTCCAGAATTGTTTGTCAGGGAAAACTGTCCAACTATTATTCTGCTGTACACTCAAAAGTATAGAAAAGTAAAACTGTTGGATTCACCTTTAAGGACCTATGACCTAATTTCTAAAGCATGTACTTACATACATCATTTTGATCATGAAGACCTCAGTGGCCCAACCAGAACCTGGGCTTGAATCCACTTAAACAGCTCTGGGAAGATCTAATATGGCTCTCTTGACTTCAGACCTGAATCTTGGTCAAAGGTACTCATCTATATATGATTTTATTACCATTACAGAGTATTGTTTGAAGAGTTTAAAGTTATAAAATGTGTTTTATCTATTTTGGAATAACGCTGTAGCATAATTGAATGTGGAAAAGCGAAGCGTTGTTGATCTGGATGACCTGTAGATACACATCTAGATACCGCTTCAATATCCTGCCCTTGCATGAAGACTAGCTGGAGGGGTAAGCCTAGATTTACTGAACTCCACCAGCATCTCTTTGAGATTAACATGGAGGCAGCTCTCACCTCCCAGTCTCTGGAAGTCTCCATAAGGTATCTGTATGCATGCTGCTGTGTACTCCAGAAATGCTGTGGTAGGACTTTATGGGAGCTGTGCACAAACAAATGGCCACATATATTTATGAGCTGTAACAAACAGTGGGTCAAATTCCTCCACAATGGTGAGAGAGACTGATAAAGTCGGTCCTGCTGAAGGTGGTTCAACTCGGTATTGAATCATGGAGACTACTCAGATTTTCACACATAGTTTTGCCATTTTGGCTTTAGGTTGTGTATTTTTCTACATCTGTGGTTTGTTTTACAGTACTGTAAAACGTGATTGCCATCACAGATTTCTTCCCTTGTACCCTGTTACTTTTTCCTACTAAAAGTTCCCACTATTGTTTTCAAATCAGTTTATTCTCAGGCACAGATAACCTGAGTAAATATAACAAAACTGGTTTCAATTGTGCTTTTATTGAAAAAGGGAAAAAGCTATCCAAACCAACTTGGCCCTGTGAAGAAAATGAATTTCTTCCTCAACCCTGATTCCCAGTTGTGCCATTCTTGGCATCAACAATTACCATTAAGTGTTTGCAGTAACAAGTAACTTGTCTTTTACATCACTCTGGAGGAAATGATGTTATTGACATGCATGGCAAAAGTTTTACATTGGATATTGTTCCTGATCAAATAATCAGGTGTTTAGCAGGACTCTGGAGAACATGACTGCATACTGAGAAGGTCATTAATTTCATTCATTCAGGTTGTGTTAGACCAGGGACACATCTGAAAGCAGCAGGACACCGCCCCTCAAGGACCACTGCTGTAGAGGGATTGTTTGAATTCAGCCCCACTACAAGGTTTTCTAGTATTAATGTCCCCTTTCCACGAGCTCCACTTGGCCTGCCTATTTGGCTCCACCTACTTTGCAAGCATCTTAATAACAGTTTTTTTTTCTCATACTTCAGGCTTTTTTTGTACCTTCTCACCCTTCCTGCTCATAAGCAACTACTATCTCCCTTCTCCCTCCTCCTGCATTCCAGGTCCATTACACAAAAGATCAGATAAAAAGGAATCAGTCTCATCTGTGTAATCTAGAACAATGACCTATAAAAATAATTTCACTGCGGTCAAATATCTGCGGTTTTGCGCTTCAAAGTCCTCCTCATCATCCTCATCATGGCTGAGGCAAAATTTCCTCATAAAGCCCAAATTTACCTCCGTGAAGCAAACTTTGTAGCAGATCAGATAGTCATGTCTCCCCTCTCTTCTTCTTTTGAGTCAAAAAGTCAGATAGCAGTCTACAGTGCTGTGCAATAAATTCAGTTGCAGAACTGTGCAATTAGCATGGATGTCGATCAGACAGTCCCTGAGATATTGAAGTGTGCAAATACACGTTTTTGCAAGTGAGAGACAATGTAAATTATTCTCATCAGATCAAGAACCTGTGGAACCAGTAGTGTGTTTGTAACATGTGACATACTATGGACTGGGCTGGTGGTTTATAGATTCTCAGCAGGGGGCGATAGCCCGCACAGCTTTGGGAAAGACGCTGTTTTTAAATCTAATAAGCTTTTGATGCAATGTTCCCGGATCATTTCCCTGATGGAAGTTGAACAAACAGTACATTGTGCGGGTGGATATGTCTGGCCATTTTCTGGACTCGTGCAGCGTCCTGATAGAAGATCTAACAAAGCCAGCTCTGGGGTAAAAATCTAGATGTGTGAAAGAGGGTGATCTGAACACAATGCAATGTCTAGAATGTCTGTCACCTCTACACTAATTACTTTTCTACTGCCAGTGTTGTCAGCTGTTTGGTTCCCTACAACACTCAACTCCTCACTGTCCTTTGCAGAGGCACATCGTCAGCATGAAGCTTTCAGCAGGTTTTCTCACACTATCTCTGTGTTTTAGCACCCTTTCCTCTTCTCCTGTGCTTCACTCAAGCCCCGCTGACAATCCAGGCTGCTTCAAAGTCAACAGCTGCAAATGCATCATGAAGGATGGCAGTGGAGTGATAAACTTGAAAGCTATGGGCGACGCAGAAGGTTTCCTGGGACGTTTGAGGGCCGTGCCAGTGGGCAACACATCTGTAGACACAGAGATCCTGTTCTCCTTCAGCCCCTGCCAGCACTTCTCCCAGCCAGAGGACCTGCTGGGAGGCGACTGTACCAGCGTTGCTGCTTGCCTCATTGTCAGGTAGAAGAACAACAACTGTCATTGGGAAACATTTGTTTTATTAATAGTTTGTGTCTTGGGTCCCTGGACATTTAATTTATATTATTTTATTTATTTGTTTTACCTCTGGCTCTGTTGATTCAAATTACA
The DNA here is from genome assembly GCF_011125445.2 of Fundulus heteroclitus. Taxonomy (NCBI): domain Eukaryota; kingdom Metazoa; phylum Chordata; class Actinopteri; order Cyprinodontiformes; family Fundulidae; genus Fundulus; species Fundulus heteroclitus. The sequence continues at coordinate 46,418,752 of NC_046372.1, forward strand.
TCTAACTTCGCAAGATTGTGTATTTTGGGGGTACATTTTAATTTCTAATACATATTTCTGTAATTTTAAAATGAAATAAAGCACTTTTCATATCTTTGGGTTTCTATTTTGGAATTTGATCTCATTACAGAGTACGTTTTTGTTACTAAAATAGCAGCTTGATATTTATTTCTTTTCTTTATTCTTTTCCTGATGTTGACATCAACACCAGTCAACAATCCAGGTTTCATTGCTTTCCCCTTGGGGAAAATATTGTTTAATTTACTGTACTTTTACACATTTCCAACAATTATATTTCTGTCAAGTTTTAAATAACTTTGCACAACATAAGTTACTGACATTGTTTGACACTCTCAGGCACAGATAAAACGTTCCTAAAAAATCAGTTGCATATCTGGAATGGAAAAAGCATCTACATTTGTGTTTTCGTTTTTCCAAAAAAAAAATGGGGAGGGAGAATTTAATGACTAAAACTGCCATTTATGGGGTTATAAATTCAGAAGATTCATGCATATTGGAAGTTTTTATACCCAAGAATCTTGTTGAACAATAATATTGTTTGGAAATCTTCAGGAGGATTTGTTTGTGTCTAAGGGACACAGATGGAGCATAAATGAAGGACATGCTCTGTGGCAGAGATCCCTAACTGCAGGTTAAGCCTTTACAGAGTACCAGCAGCCTTTGGACAACTCAAGTGAAATGTTCTTGTGCATAATGGAGGAACAGAAAATACGTAAAACAGAACCTTGGAAATACTTAAAAATGAGAGTGGGACTCGGTGCGAGATGCCACATGTCATGAAGTGAAATGTTATGCACTATTTTACTCTTTGACTGTTACTATTATAGTCAAATCTAACACCTACTTTATTGCACTACATTTAAACACAATTAGAAAATCAAAGTCTATTAATTAGAGTAAGGACCTTCATCTCCTGAGTTTGTAAGAGTCTGGTGAGAAGCCTCATTGCTCCAGCTGTTGATTGGACCTTGGCCACTAGGGGGACCCCTAACACACTAATAAAAGAAAAAAAAAACGTGCCCTCTTTCAGACAGTGCTGACTTGACGTGTTTGCGAAATGCCTCCAGCTCATTAAAGTCAAACACATTATGAAACAAACATATTTGTTTTAGTCCCGTTCTGTTTTTCTTGTTTGATGAGGTACCCGGGGGTCAGTGGACACATCAGCCACTACATAAACTATGGCGTGCACGTAGGGAATGAGTTCCACTATAATCACACTTTGAAGGTGCTGTCCGTGCTGTACTTTGGTGAGCTGAAACACAAACCTTTTCATACATCGATTTTTTTTTTCATCATGACATCACGACAGTCTTTTTCTCCTGTTCTAGCTCACAGAGAACAGCCAATGACTGTCGCTCATTACCGCTGCAATCCCAACCGGTCCAGGTCCACCGTCCAGGCGCAGGGCCTCAGCAGAGCGGGCCCCCTGCACATCTGGGTGGAGAGCCCCTGTGCTTGTCCAAACGCCTGCACCATGGGCGATCTGGGTCTAGGCACCATCTTCCTCATCCTCCTCTCGCTCAGTGCAGCTGCATACTTTATCCTTGGTAGGATTTTCTTTTCTACAGAAGCTAGATAATATTAGTTCATGGCCACAAATGTGTTTATACGATGCAAAAGTATTTCTGCCCCCTAAATATTTCCACATTTTCTTTACTTATGACCGTAAACACCCTTGTGTTTTATTGGGATTTTATGTGGCAGACCAGCACAAAATAGTTCATAATTGTGAAGTAGAGGGAAGACGATGCATTATTTCAACATATTTTAAAAATATTAATCTGAAAAGTGCCTCGTGCATATGTATTCCCTCCCCCACCCCCAGGTAGTTCTTTCTAAGATTACTTTTTGCTGCAGTCACAGCTACATGTTTTTTTTTTATTTGTGGCATGTCTCTTCCAGGGCTGCACATCTAGTAAAAGAAGATTTTTGCTGGTCGTTCTTTAAAACATTGCTCAGGGTCACACAGATTAACTGGAGATGATCTGAGTATAAAAGGTCTTGACACTGATTATGTACTCAGGCCATTGAAACACATGAAACTGCTTTGATCTAATCCAGAGAGCTATACCTCATCGGTACTGTGTCATACGAATGGCTACCTGTACTGACCTTTGAACTACAAGAGTCCATGCTCACCTTAACATTACGTAATATAAACATGATTTTAATGCTTTTGTCATTTGTAAATCTATGTAAATACAAATATGATAAAATAACACTTTAAATGCAGCTCACTGGACAATTGTGCAGTTTTTTGAACAGGCTTGAGGGCACCACATATGGTCCTGGGGGGCTACCTGGTGTCCGTGGGCACCATGTTGGTGACTCCTGATCTAATCCATACTACTGCAGCTCCAGATGCTCGTTTAGGATTGTTGTCCTGCTGGAAGATAAAACCTCTGTCCCAGTCTTAAATATTTTGAAGCCTCTGACAGGTTTTATTCCAGAATTGTTCTGAATTTCATTAAACCAGACTTCCATTTACTGATTCTCCCATCTGAATTGTGGATCATTACAGCTCCTCCTGTGAGTTTTATTCAGGTATGCAGCTGGCCTATGCTGTTTTCATTTAATATTTTTTAGGGGTATCAGACTAAAGCCTAAATACCACACTTTGCTAGATTGCTAAAAGATATTGAAAATCTTGTATCCTCTTCATTCCAAGTCACATTGGGTTGGTCTACCACATAAAATCCCGGCAGTTCACTTTGTGTATGTGGGGTCTTTCTTTCTCTGGATACTCTGGTACAAAAATGTCCAGATTAGTTAAACTGGAGACCTTGTGTTTATGTGCATGTTGTCTTGCGTGTGTGTGTGTGTTAACTCTGTAATGGACTGGAAACATAAAAGGGTTTATGCTGCTACTCATCAAATGACTGCTGGGATATGTCCAAGCCCTCCTTACGACTCAGGGCAGAATTGGGTTGTTTGGATAGAAAGATTTCCAGGGAAACAAATATGACTCAGTCCTTCAGGAAAACGCTGTCACGTTGTAGAACTGAGCTTTCTCCTCTGTCAACAGGCTCCTGTGCACTCAGACCATTCCGGAGCAACAGCGGGGTGCAGATATCTCCAGAGCACAGTGTCTGGTGTATGATCTGCTACCTCTGCAGCGAGAGACGGCCCCGAAGAAGACGATGCTACGCAGACCTGACGCTGTGACTGATGAGCGGTACAACGCTCACTCTGTATTTATTAAAGTACAGTTTACAGTGTGCCTGCATTGATCTGGATCAGAAGAGTCAACTGTGTTTAGGTTGTTTGCAAAAGGCATCTGCGTCTCATGCTCTAATGTTGGAGGTGAAGCTCACACAGTGGAAACAAGTTGTAAAACAGTAATGACACGGCGATGTTATAAACAGAACCCGGAGCAGAAATTGTATACACAGCCCTGATAAAATGCCAGGGTTTTGGGATCAGAAGAAACGGGACCATGCAGAATCCTTTAAAAACCTTTCCTTGCATATAATACATCTCACAGCTTGTAATATTCCTCTGAAAAACAAAGGAATCTCTTACTGTGGGCAATGTAAAAGAATAAAAAGCAGTGTGAAGGCCCTTAAACAGATACTTTTCTGAAGTAGCTTCTTCATTTTCAGTGGCTAGTCTTGTTGAGTTCGCATGTCCCATCAATTATATTGAATTTGAATTGTTGCAAAGTATCTGAGGGATCATATAGTACCAATGTTTCCATCAGGAGAAAGGTACAAAACGTTTCTGATCTAAAAGTGTCCATGGTACAGTTTAAGATCAGACTGTGTGAAAAAACCTACGTATCACCATGCATACTCAGAACACAAGCAATAGTTCCCTCTTGTTACTTGAAGTGTTGGCTGCACAGTGGTCAGTTCATAGCGCTGCTACCTCGCAGCAGGGAAGCCCTGGGCTCAAATCCCAACCTGGGCTCTTTCTGCATTGTTTGCATGTTCTCCCAGTCTTTTCCAGTTCCTCTGGCTTCTTCCTACAGTCCAAAAACATGACTGTTAGGTCAATTGGCCCCTAGGTGTGAGTGTGTGTATGCATGCATGGTTGTTTTCCCTGTGTGTCTCTATGTTGTCCGGAGATGGATTGGTGACCTGTCCAGGGTCAACAATCACTTGCCCAGTGATTGCTGGGGATAGGCACCTTCAGCCCTGCACAGATAAGTGGTTATAGACCATGGATGTTTCTTGCAGTTCTAAGCACTCCAAAAAAGTAATATTTAACAACTGGAAGAGTAAAAAGTTTACATGTAAGTAAGTCAGTATGAGGGATTGACAATGCAGATGACTGTCCCTGTGGGACATCTTTAAGCTCTTTCTGGAGGAGTGAATGCTGCTTGTCAAGACTTGATGCAATCTGCTGGGTTTCCTTAGATTGGAAACATTTTGACTAATCTGTCTGTATGATTTAAATTGAATTTGACTTTGTAAAGTGCCTTGAGATGACGTGTCTTGATTTGGCGCCATATAAATAAAATGTTATTGAAAAATGTTGCTATCACACTTTGTTTCTATGGAGAATGGCTGTAAGAAAAACTACAAATGAATTTGAATGCGAGGAGTGGTGGTTTGGGGGTCCCTTCAAGTGTCCTTGGTCCTGCAGGTGGGCTCCTGGTTGTGGTGGTTGGTCGACAGGAGGTGTGGGGTAAAGGGTGGGTGTTACATCGGTACAGCATTGAGGTGGGCAGCTGGGGGTGGAGGGGCTGGGTGCACCTTTGTAGAACCTCATGGTTCCTGGGATCACAGCTACTCTGGGGGAGCACTAGCTGCACTCAGCTGAAAAAATTACCTCCAACTGCTCCTGCTTCGGGGGTGGCTGCCTTGGTGGAGCTGCCCACTGTTGTCCTGGGGGTCTCTCGCCACAGTCTCAGCTGTGTTACTCTGGGTTAATGCAAAACATTGCAGGGACCAGTTTTGAAGCTGGGGATTTGGGATGGGACTCACCTTAGGGCCCACTCCTCCATAATGTATGTGACACCACATAATAACAGGGTCTTAGGTTGTGGGTTGATGGACTTCAACGTGGACAGAGTACCTAGTGTAGGGGGAGCAGCACCCCTGTGTGGAGGCAGTGTCTGTGTGGGGGCCTTAGTCATGTTGTATCGGCCCTCAAAAGAATCCATCCATCCATCTATCCATTCTCTAACACGTCTATCCCTTGTGGGGTCGCGAGGGGTGGTGGTGCATATCTCCAGCTGTCAATGGGCGAGAGGTGGGGTATACCCTGGACAGGCTGCCAGTCCATCTCAGGGCACTCAAAAGAATCCTGCTCCTGTTATTGGGAGTTCTGGGAGGTTCCTCCTCCTACTCATTGTAGGGGGGATCCTGCTTTTAGGCGTCTATGTGAGTGTTTGGCAAATGGAGTTACCAGGTCCTCACTGGTGAATGAAGTAGTGAGTTGGATAGGGGGTTTCGATGAACTGCATTTTTTGTCTGTCCTAATGGACAGATCCTACCAACCCGCCTCTGAATAATGTGTGTAGATACTCTAAGAGGGCGTATGGTGTCTGCCTGGCGCAGCTGTGTTATTGAGCATTTCTTCCCCTCCTTCCAACAGATTTATTTGTTGTTCAGTTGAATTGTACAGGATAATGTCACATTGCATGTGGGAAAGGTTTTAAAATGATCTAACATACTCTCCTATATAGTACCACAAAAACCTGCCATTTTACCAGAGGTTGGCAGACTTATGAGAGCCTCTGTAACCAAGAAATTTGTAATCAACACTGGAGAGCAATTTTTTTATTGACTTGGGATTTGAACTTCAATAATGTAGTAATTTAAGAAGACAAAGCCAGGTAGAAAACAACTGACTTTGTGGTTTGTTTAATTAGCAGTAAGCTTTGGGCAATCCTTCTGCTCACATTCTTTCTGACTAATTAGTGGTTAAAACAGTATCTCCGTCTCTTCTATCTGTGTGGTCCTGTCTTGTTCTGGCAGCTGTCTTTTATTCTCCTTTTTATTTTGAAACAAATACTGTACACCTGTTTCACAAAAAAAAAGTAGCCTTAGTGAAACAGCTGTCCTGAAGCTTCTTATCATGTCGACCTTCTCCTCCAGTGGCCTTGCAGTGCACGAACACTTACTCTGCAGGGAAAGTTGGGCTTTTCTTATCGGAGCCTCGCTGGTTGTAATTTGGTCCGATTCTACAGCTTACCATTGAATAGGCTGTGTTTTTAACCAGATGCATGCCTCAGCAGCAGCGTTGTCATGTGGAGGTGTTTCAGAGGTGAACTGGCTCAATCGGTTTTCTGCCCCTGTGACTTGTTGTTTCTGCTGTGATGTCACGAGAGGCATGGGGGGCCCACGGCTGCTCTCTGTTGGTATGCGAAGGATGAGCGTTGCTTGGTCTGATCACGCGTTCTGGGGATCTTGTCTCCTCAGCTGCAGTCCTGCAGAGAGCACAGGGGCACACTGTACAGTGACAACCAGCTACGAAGAGGTCAGCTCATTAAATGCATCTCAGCTTTTTTCATCAATGAAGGGTCCCTCCACCTTCCAGTGATAATGCTGAGAGTTACAGTGCCTTGTTAGAGTATTCATACTCCAACCTTTTCTCACATTGTCACATTGCAACCATAAACCTCACTGCCTTTTCTTGCATTTAGATAGGACAGGACAAAACAAAGCGGTGCATAATTGAGACGTGGAAGGAGAGGAGCATTTGCTGTCAGGATCCTTAGGGGATTCCTAGGGGTTTGATTACTTTTTGCCATTTGTGTTTTACACCTTTAGAGTTGTTCAACCTTACATCCTTGTTTCTGTCTGTTCAATATTTATGTTTAATCTGTATTATGGTATCTGTTAGATTCAGTTCCTATTTAGTTAGCTTCCGTTCTTTATTATTTCAGTAGTTCTGTTAGATCCGTATTTTCTGCTTGTTTTTCCTAAGGGTTTCTCTCATGTGCGACCATTCCCATGTTTCCCTGTTAGGTTCAGTCCTGCCTCTTCCATGCCAGCTCTGCCCTCCTTTCCTCCCATGTAATGTGCTTCTAGTTGTCAGGTTCTCTGTCATTCTACCCTGTTCTGGTCACATCCCTGTCTTGTTTTTTGGTTCCTGATTTCCAATCATCCTGTAAGCCTTTATGTTTGGAGTAAATCATTATTATCTTCAACATGCAACTCCCGAGATCTTGTCTGCGTTTTGGTCCATCTACCACAAACTTGATATTTGAATTTAGCCTTCTTAACTCTGAAATCCTTAAATAAAACACAGTGCAACTAACTGCTTCTAGAAGCTATGTGATTAGTAAATAGTGTCTAGTTGTGCGTAATTTAATCCAAGTGTAGATCCAGCTGTCCTGCTATGGCCTCAAAGGTTTATAAGAGGAAATGAATAAACAAAGAGCAGTTCAGTTAGATCCATACCAAGCGCCCCGCAGAGGCAGGGACCCCAAAAAAGAAAAGATACACACACACACACACACACACACACACACACACACACACACACACATATGTATATATATATATATATATATGTATATATATATATATATATATGAGCTTTTGAGCTGCTTTTAATTATTTGCCTTAGGGTCCTAAATTTGTGGTGGCACCCCTGGCTGTGCAGCACTCATACCCCACTGTCACGCTGAAACATGGGATATTTTCAATTGTTGTCTTAAGTTGCACTGGATCCAAAAGCAGGAGGAGTGTAAATAATTATTTGACATTTCATTTTTTACCAACCTTTATCTTGCCAGAGTTGTTACTTTACAACTACATGATTAATTTAGAATAACAACAAAATTTTGTCAACCAAGCATTGAAATGGACATACTTTTCAGTTTTTGGTTGGTCTAATGTGGTATTCTAATTTTGTGAGATACAAAATTTTGGGTTTTCTTCACCTGTAAACCATAATCATCAAAATTATTAGAAGTAAAAGCTTGAAAGATTTTACTGTATGTGTAATAAATCCCTATGAAATAACCGTTTCACTGTCTAAAATGACATTCTATTTTTTTTTAGATGTACCTATATTATAATTGCTCACAGCATGAACACAATATATTTAATGTTTTGTAATTTAAAAAAACAATGTAATGCTAGTAAAAGGAAGAAAAATGAAATAGTGCTTTGCAAAGGTTTTCCCATCCCTCAAACGTTTTTTACTATTTGTCACATTATAACCAGAAAATTAAATGTAGTCTTGCATGATTTCATATGTTGGACCAACACAAAGTACTTTGTAGACAGTTGTGGATGTATAAAAATTATACAGTTTTTTTCTTTTTTTGTAAATTATATCTAAAAGTGTGGATTTCTTTTGTATCCATATCCAGAGAGTCAATCCTTTTTCCACTGAAAGCTGCAGGATTTAAAGGCCCAGAATTTGATTTACCTGGGTAAACAAAAGCATGGGGAATTTAAACAGGCCCATTTACATTGCAGAGGGTAATATATTTAAAATAGCCTAATGATGAATGGGAAGTGCAGAAAACTATCCTTCACCTTCAGTCCAGCGGGTGGCAGTAAAAAGAAAACAGAGGTCAACAACCAAAGCCCGGCCAAAGTTTTACCCTTTTCTCCTATATTCAAACAGTAAAATCTCTGTAGGTAGTGGTTTGTGGGATAAAACATATGGAGTATTTTCGGGTCATCAGTTCCCACTTCTCCTGTTCTTACATGAGTAATTGTACTTGATTTTGCATGATACTTTGGTAACTTAAAAAAGTAATTTGTTGATTTATCCACTGTTTTCTAGACCTCACAAACAGGGGCGTCATATGGGGTATGTTGGGACAATTCCAAGGACCCCTACAGGTTTTTTTTATATGTTTTTCTAATTGTTTTTGTCAGTAAAAGCGAAATGTATCGGCTTCCAGGCCAAACACCAAATCTATATCCACCAAACATGCCGATGTATCTGCGTGAAATGGTTTGTTCCTATTCTCGTGAAGATGTTTAGTAGCAGTCAGTCGGTAAAATAAGAACAGCAGATTTTTGTTTTTTTTGTCATGGGGCCCAAAATTCCTGCCGGCACCACGTCACCGCCTATAAATTTTAGGGTAGCCTGATATACTGTCATGGCTAATTGCTGGGCTAGTGAGCAGAGGCAACAGGTGAGCTTATGACTACTGTTTAGTGACAGTCTAGTCGTGACGGCAGCTGAATCATAGTGTGTAGTGTTGTGTCATAGCGTGGCGCTGAATGGATAAATGCACCTGAATTACAGGTGTGCTGCGGTTGCCTGGCATCGCTGTGATAGACTGGCGACCTGTCCAGGGTGTTCCTCGCCTCTCGCCCATTGACAGCTGGAGATAGGCACCAACACCCCTCGTGACCCTGATAGGGATAAACGTGTTAGAAAATGGATGGATGGGTGGATAAAGAAAACATCATAAGCACACATGGAACTAAGGATGAGGGTAGGGACACATTTTATGCAAGCAAAGATGCAACGTCTTATGACATCCATTTTGACAGAATTTTCTAAATATTTAAAAAAAGCAATGGGGTCGATGCTGGTTGGGTGGAGGATGTTAGTTGGGAGGGGTTGATGCCCATGGTTCTGCAGTGAGTGCTGACAACATGCGGTCTGATTCCAAACGTTATGTTTTATTATGTGGAAGTAACTAAAATGGGTGACATGCCTTTTATTTTAATGAGCTATTTACTGGAGGTCAATTATTTGTGCTGACACACATTAAATGGGTGCCTTTTGAGTCTGACTTGAGTCCAAGTTACATCACTGAAGTTAACATCTTTACTATTTTATTTCCAGTTTTTTTTTTAACCCTTCTGACAGCCGCAAGAAAACTACATTTAATTAATGTGGGCAGCGTCTGTCACCTTCCAGGGACTTTGTGAAAAGTTTTTACTGTAAAGTGTAGCTTTAACCTAAACACCCCCCTCCCCCCCCTCCTTTGTCTACATCTATAGCTGTTTCTGCTCAGATGTTTCACAGAATTGGTTTGTACAGAACACCGTGTAACTTCATCCCCCTGGACCTTTGTGTTATACTGAGCGATTCCATGGATATACAATAACATATCCCTGTTAGACCCAGTGGGCATGCTTTCTCATGCTCTGCAGTTGTTCTAATTGCTTGGGAAAATAGCTTTTGTCTCCCCCACCCTACCACTGAGATCATTCTGAGAGCTTTTCTGGAAGTCTAGGAAAGAAAGGAGGGAGAAACACCGAGGATCTCTCAAAGGAACATTTAATAGAAGTGATGTAGATGGCTATAGTTTTAAGACTTGAAGCAGCGCCTACGCAGTTTTAACACCATTCGTGACCCGTACCTCACCTCTTCTGCCTCAGCATTCTGTTCATCGTCATCATCTTCATCACAAACTGATGAAGGGAGATACAGATCAAGTCTTGAAACCCTTGTGGAGCCATGCTGTTCTAGGCAAACCTGCTGCTGGTCGTCAGAGGGGATTGTGGGTATTTCTGAGGACAAGATGAATTTAGTCAAACCCATTATCTACGCGTAATTTTGGTCTTGTCAGCAATATCATTACAGACTGGGACTGGGTGATAGAATGAAAACAAACAGTCTGAACAAATGCGTGTGCTTATCATCACAGTTGCAATCATTCATAACTGCAGCAAGAAAAGAAACCGTCAGCAATGCCAATCTGAGTAATAACCGCAAAATGCAAAACAGAGAAATGTTCGTGTCAACTGGCAGCGAAATTTAGTTGAAATGATTACAGTCGCCGTGATCACAGCTGTTCCCAGCCAAAGCCAGAAGAGGAATGGAACTGTGCACGTTGTCTGGACACAATTATAAAGACCTGCTGGCACTTGGAGGCTGTTGTGTTTGCGTGCGTGTGGATCCAAATTTCCTTTCAAGTGGTTAGCAGTGTGAATAAACTGTCATATTCCAGCACCAGACTGTGAGATTGCTGGTGGCTCGGCTTCAGATGATTTTTAACTCAGGTTTCTGGCAATTCCTCGCGGTATTTAAAGCAGGTCCATTTTATTTAATCAGGCGTACAAGTCTCAGAGTAGAGCCAAGTGAAGAGTCATTGGTTTGGGCATCTGATTGAATGTTTCCTTTGGATTATTCACACATTTCAGAGGTAATCCAGGTCTGAACCAGATCTCACTGGAGGAACTATATATAACCCTTCAGGCCTGGGAGAGTCCCGGGAGCAGGAGTGCCTTTCACCTTTCTGACCTAATACTGGATGGATGGATGGATCATTTCATTCACAAAACTCTAAGAACCTAACAGGGCTGCACAGGTTTGATTTGTACATGTTTTTTTTCATTTACTCACTTGCTTTTTGTTTGACTGGATCTCTCCCATTGCTCCCAAGAGGAGCCCCACCTTCATGGGCCATTTCAAGTTTGCTCCCCATGCTGGACCTTGAGGCCAAAGGAGTTCCGCTTTCCAGTCTCCTCCTAAAGCTGCTCTGCAGTGTTTGCCTCCCACAGTTGGGCCTTTGCTGCAGAGGGCAGCAGATTCCATCCACTGTAACAGAGATTTGTACTTTTTTATAACTAGTTTTCACCTTAGGAAAGAGTATTAGATTTTCATCATGGTAAAATAGTATAATAACAAACACATCTAGAAAGGGCTTGAAACTATTTAAACTAATATCAAAAGCTAAAGTTGAGAGATGATGTTAAGTCAAAGATCAGATAAAATTAAATGTGACAACGCTGATGATCCAACCATGAGCCCTGAGACCAAGGAGCTGCATCCAGGCATCCAGTTCCCAGGTTTTAAAAGATCTCTGTGGGAATTATGTCTGGTACCAAACTGGCAGAGGCTGGTGCTCAAAATGCCTTTAGGTTGCAAGGTGATGCAGCAGATGCAAAAAATTTAACAAATTTCCCAGCATGCTCACAAAAATGGTAGACAATAGGAACATTTTGACCTAGTCTTATTAAGAGCATAACAACCCCCCTTGGCCAGCTGACAGCTTTGCCTGCACCCGGCGTAAACTAATGGGCCCCCACCCACAGCATTCAGTAAATAGTATAAAATTAATTAGAAGTTAACATTTCAGGACAAGACTGAATCTGCATTCTAACGTCTTCTTCCATCTTCTCCCTTAAATGTATGATGTTCTGCAGCCAAAGACCCTGAAGTCAAAATATTTATGAAATGTTTACTAAAGATTTCAATAAAATAAAGTCACATTTATTTATATGTTTATCTCAAATAAAGATATGATAAATACATTTTTTGAGTTAAAAAAAAAATTCCTCATGTATCAATGTCAATTTTGAGACCTTTGAATTTATTGAATTGTGGCACCTCTGGGTTTCTATACTGGGTGGTCCAAATTATTTGTATTATAGGCTTATGTTTATGTGACGTGTCTAAGTTTAAGCTCCAAATTTCATGGACCAAACCTTCCTTTTGCTTCTAGGGCAGTATTTTTATTCCATTCACAGCTGAACACCTCCAGCCCAGATGACATGCCTGTCTCTCGCTCTGGTGCATTTTTGGTGTGTTCTCGATTCAATTAAGTTACTCACAGCAGGTAGAGTACCCAGAAATGTCACTCAAGAGCGATACTTTTTAATAATATTACTCAAGTAAAAGGTACAGTGCAGAAAAGTACTCCTAAAAGTACATGTGCCAGTAAATGTAACTAGTTACTATCTACCTCTGCTTGTAAAATACTGAACACGTCTCTGACAGACACTGCTGAGTTTCTTGTATGTATTTAGATTTATTGAACCTGGTTGTCACCCATACTGTGCAGCGGTCATGTTTTTCCACACCTTGGGGTCTTTCAGAGGGACAGTTCATTGGGGTTGCACAACATGCTTTTGCTTAAATAAACTAAAATGGAGAGAGACTGAGGAGAGCGAGGAAAAAACTGTTTAGGCCTCCAGACAGACACAACAATAAAGGGAAACGTCCTTTCCCATCAAAACATTGCTTATTTCAAGGATGTAATATATTCAGGCTGTTTTTGCCCAGCTGAATCTGAAACGTTTCTGTAAAACCGACATTTGAACTTTTCTGTTGTACAAATCTGAATAGAGTCCGCAGTGAAATGTGCTGATTAAGCAAAATGTGTGGATTCAGCGAATTCTGCTGATTTATGATTGTTTTGAAAACTAAGCCCTTCACAACAGACTGATGTTTTGTTCTAAATTTCATAACTTAATTGAACTACTACAAAGCAAGCAACTTGGAAATCCCAGATGTCCCCTAGAAGTTTTTGAACAAGCCTGTAATAGTGCTAGATGACAATGTTGACATGTGAATCTTTTATAACCAATTTAGTGGGCATTTCTGAATTTACAAATTGTAGTTACTACCACATGCTACTGAAAGCTCTGTAAAAACACAATCCTAGGTCAGTTAGTTCAAATCACGGAAACACTGAACAGTTAAACTGTACGGAAGATCAACAGATTTTTGCACCACAATCATCTCGCACCCCACACACACACAAAAAAATATAGCAGCAATGGCCATTCTGATTCTGCTCAAAACAACATGGCATTAAGAAATACCATACCACAGTGTTCTGTGCCTGTGTTTACCTTGCAGTTTCAGAGATCCAGAGTCTCTAGAGGAAAGCTGAGGGCCTCCGTCAGAAGGAAGGTTCCTTTGGACCGACATGCCCTCCTCTTCAAAACACTTCTTTTTAGTCTTCCTCCTATGCCTTATTAAAAATTATATACGATCATTTGTAAAGACAGATTCAGTGTCAGTCACAAATATGTACTGTACAACGGAACAATAACACGTAAACAACTTTATAGGCCTTTATGTGGATTTCAAAGCCTCAGAAAATAACATTGCATAAATATAATTTACTCTCTGCGCTTTGTAGTTTGGAATGAACACAGTGCGTAGAGAAAATAAATCAGCACATCTGTTCAGAATCTGCATTTTATTATATTTATTGCATTTATACTTTAGGAGCTGAGACATTCCAGAAAAATCTGGATCTGGTTCTAATAAGAGGAACCAGGATACAATATGCTACAACTCAATGTGTCAACCACATGGGCTGGCCTTGGTGTTTTTAGTCCACATAGACAGAACATATTTTGGGAAATGTTAAGAAATACGTCTGTGTCATTGCATGGTGTTGTCCCATCCTGCACATTTCTTTCAGTGCTTCATTACTTCAGAATGGAAGAAAAAAAAAAGCACAAGAGAGATAAAGAGATCTGCTCCAGACTCCATCTTATCACACGTTGTTATAATGTTGAAGAATCGTTACCCTAAAATCTGTATCAACAAGTGTTTAGGAAGACTGATGAAAAAGTTTTTTTTGTTTAACATAAACCTGTTCTGTTCAAGTTGTTATCACCAGTTTAGTCCCACTTTAGTGTTACCATTTAGACACCATATATACCTGTTTTAGGCCCATATTAGCTTACATTTATTTATTTACACAACTGGGATAGGGACTGGCACCTTTGCTCTGGGGTCCTTTCGGGCATCTGGGGTTGTGGTTCCCGGATGTCTCCCTCTGCACTGGTGCTTGGATGCAGGTGCTTACAGACTCATTTATATATATAGAAAACCTCTATTATTAGCTTAGCTCTCACTTTATACATATCATATTAAATAATACTGTGTATTTTTCACTGATGGTATTAAGGCGCTGGTTGTTTTTACCTGTAACACTTTATCAGTTGCTTTTGCTGTTCTTTTTCTTTAGCTCCCTCTGCAGGTGTAGAAGCAGACTCAGAGGATGTTATCTTGTTCTTTCTTTTTCCTCTGCTCTATTTTTGTCACCTTTTCTCCCTTTTAGCATTTTGTCTCATCTTTTTCTCCTTTTCTTTCTCGTTTACCGTTCCGGTTCTGTGTCCATAGAGTTTGAAATAATCGCAAAATAATATCTAATTAATTTTTTTTGCAGAAATATCAAGCAGATCACTGTGGCGAATGCAGTAATGCTCCACTTGTGAAAGTAAATCTGTTTTTGTTTATGGCACTCTCAACACGTCTGATCTCGGATACTACTTTATAACATTACTTACTATGTCTCTTGGTAATTGTGACTTTTATAATTTTTAATATAAAAAAAATCATTCATTTGAATGGATTTTCCATTCATTTGAATGGAGAATCCCTCAAATTCTACAAAAACTTTTTCTTTTTTCCCATCTAACTGCTTCAGCCTAATTTCAGCTAGTAACTTCAATCAAACTTTAAAATGTTCACACATCCTTCAGCTATCTTCAACTAGTTCAGCTTTTTCATAACATTCTTCTAATCTTTCAGCTGTTGTCCTTTCGTATTCACAGTGGCTCTTCTTTGATTTTGTTGCGTTTTTTTGCTGGTTTTTCTCTTCTTCAGGGATCTTCTGTGTTTTCTGGAGAATCCTTCAGAAACTTTGTGCTTTTTCACAGCTTACTGCTTCAGCCTACTTTCAGCTTGTTTTTTTTCTCTTCTTCGGTGATCCTCTGCTCACATCATTCTGCAGAACAGCATTCTCACTGCTATTTCGCAGGAACAGCTTTTTCTAGTTGTTATTAGAAGTGTTCAATAAAGCTCTGCTCAAAAAAAGAAAATCATAACAATCACAGTCATCAAGTGGTGCACCTACATTAACATGTTAATTATATGCCAGTGGAATGCAAGACGTCCCTGTATTAGTATTAGTAATGGTTAAAAATTTAGAAAATACATTTCAGATTTAAAAGACAAGCCCCTTCTTATATGCACTCACAAAACTGGGCTTGAACCCCAGTGAGATTTCCTAATCTGAGGAAATACAGCAATGAGAAAGCTTGATTCTGTTTCTTCCCTGTTTAGTTGCTGCTCCATTATATATTCTGTTAGATTTCCTCCTGGTGTTTTTCTCTGTTCAGCTCCTGTTCATTTCACTCTGAGCCTCAGCTCCTCTTTCTTCATTAGCATCAGCTGTTCCTCATCCCTACCTGAATGCTCACACCTGGAGCTCATGTCATTCACCGTACCTTCCCTCAGTATGTAAGCTTGCTGGTTTTCTTAGTTCTATGCTGGTTTCTTGCATTGATTTCTTGCTCTTCATTGCGCTGCCTTACGTCCTGTTGTTCTGGACTCTGTTCTCTTTTTCTTGTCTCTCTGTTTTCTAACTATTCCATTCCCTGTCAGGTTCCTGTGCTTAATTTTTGATTTCTTTGAGGAAGAACATTTTTCTTCTAAGTTTTCTTTATTTTTACCTATTAATCATCTCTACATTTGAGTCCTTTCCCAACCAAACATGACCAACAGGTAATCTCACTTAGGTCCAAGATCTCATTTACAAGAAAAAACTGTTTAGATTCTGGCTGTTGGAAATGAGGACAGGAGAAATAGTGCAGATGTGTACATAAAGTCCACTTCCACAAAATAATAGAAAGGTCAGAAATCTTGGAGTCACTTTTGACAGTTATGCCGTCTTACTATAATCTTTGCAATATCAGTTATGTTTGGAAGAGACTCAGTAAACCAGAAAAATACGTGCTTGCTTTTGTTGTATCCGGATTGGATTGGATGCTTGCATACCACAGAAATCGACAGCATCAAATAGATCGAATTCATAAAGTCCGAATGTTACTGGCAAGGAACAGGAAGAAATGAGCACATTACTCCAGCACTCAACTTTTCCACAGGTTTCCTGCAACTTTTAGAATTGGTTTAAATATTTGATCAGCTATTACATGTCTTCATGTCTTCAAAAACCATGAGAAAGAAGCAAACAGACCATCCGTCATTTCCAAGCTCCACAGAGCAGTTCACTCAGATCTAAACATTTCAGCGAGCGGATGAATTTTTAAAGAAAAACAGAAGGCTCTCCTCCTCACTGGAACTAATATGACCATTTTGACTCAGTGCTTTGGACAAGCAGGGTTATCAACAGCATTTTAACACAAAGCATGTGTGTGTTGTTAGGGTTAGGGTTACAGCTCGTTTCAGTGACTTACGGTCTCCGGCATTGTTTAAAGTTCTATTTCAGCTCTCACCTGCTCTCGTTCCTGCCTCTCAGCACTTCTCCCTGAGGAATGATAAAGTGCAGGATTGACTGAAGTCCCATTTTGTAACGTTTCTCTGATTGTGCATCCACACCCAAATGCTGATTTTACCGAGATGTCTGTCACCGTAGATCTACTCCCGCGTTGTTAAGGGACCGTAAGTTCATTCGGTGGGTTTGTTTGTGGTTGGCAGGGGGTGTGGGCAGAGTGGACTGCCATGGTTCTCCTCATAGTTACAGCCTGTTTTTTTTTTTTTTGTGAAACAATGCCATAATACCAGTATTTTAACGAGGTGTTTTCCTCCCTGATTACCTGATCCGCTCCTGAACCACTCCTGTTGTAAATCACGCGTGCTGTATTTTCTCTCTATCCTTGAGCCATTTGCTGGGAACAGTGCTGTTAGACCACAGCAGCAGCGTTAAATGTCTGTCAGTTCAATGCCAAAGGAGCTGTGGTAAACGTGGTTAAAGTGTGCAAATTAAATTTAAACCAATGTCTGTAAACTATCTTGGAAGGGCAAGGGTTTTCTGTTAATAGGGAGAAAGTGCTAATACAAAACAGACGGTCACACTCCAGTGCGAACATGATCTTTATTTCTCAATTTATTTCATCCAGAACCTTTCAAAAAAATAAATGGAATGAGGCAAACTTTCCATTGAAATATCATTAATCTTTTTTATGTAGGAAATTCCCTAGTTGTGAGAATAGGTAACTGCACATTTTCAGACCTTAGAATCAGGCCTCTTTGGGACTAAAATGTTTGCTCTTCTTTTTTAGTATTTCACTTTAGTAGTGAATTTGATGAAGGATTCAAAGACTATAAATTTACCTTTAAAATGAAGTTTAGTTAAGATACTCTGACATATATCCAATTGTTTATTTTACGTCCTTAGTCCTTGGAGGGTTTCAGGAAGATTGTGTGCATGTCTAAAACAGTCAATGGCCAAGTGGAGGACAAAAGAGAGACACTCAGGAGAAACACACAACCACACGCACATTCAGACCTAATGGACACTGTGACACTGGAATACCCAGAAATAATTCACTTAAAACACTCGGAGAAACAGAAAGGCACAATCTAGGATTTGAACACAGGACCTTCTTCAGCCAGTTTATAGCATTTCAATGTTTATATTAGGGTCTTTTCCATTAATCTCTACTTGGCTCAACTCCACACGACTCTACTTGATTCTACACAGTTTGGGTGGTTTTCTATTATAATTGTTACCAGAATGTGGGTTGGGTCATTATAGCAAGGAGTCTGAAAATGAATATGACATGCTTTGTATGCAACACAAACATAATGCAACAATAGTGAAGCAGCTTTGGCTTTTTGTCAGACTCTAAGGTAAAGAAGAGAACCATGAAATGGCTGCAGGTGGTGAGTTGAAATACTTCCTATAAGTACAGGACGAAGTATGAATGCTCACACCTGGAGCTCTGATTAATAACAGCTTTACTGAGACCGGCGCTCTGTTATTGTTACCCTATGCCGATCTACCAAAGTGTTTAGTAGAGCGGCAAAGATTTAGAAGCTGGTACATGAAACAAATAAAGTGAGAACACACACAGGTAGATGATCAGAATTTAGTCCTTGAATCCACCTGGATGGTCTCTGCTTCAGAGATGTTTCAGGCTTTCTGTGGAGGTGTGACCGATCTGAGCGTCTCTTTCTTTCTCTGGCTCCAAGCTGAGCCAACGATGCACCTGAAAATACTCAGTACTGTTGTAGATGTTGTGTGTAACTTTATTGCAATTTAATTCAAATGATCTTCAAATTTTATTTCCATAACCTTTGTTATGTTGGCTGTGTTATTGCCTCACCTGCAATTTTTTTTTCTTATGTGTGTTCTGGTCATTTGAGCATGATTAAACATCCCACCATTAATATGGCTATTAAAAAGCTTGTTGCATTTTATTTTATTTTTTATTTTTTTTGAAGATTGGGGATGCGTCCACCCGGGACACAGAAAGAGGTGCGTGGCGAAAAAAGTTTGGTAACCGCTGTCCTGGAGGAATGCTTGTTGGAGACCTGGGCCCTACACATGAATCACTTAGTATTCTAAAATTTCATAAACCATTCTACGTAATGGTTTAAATGTGGCTTTTATTTTTTCTGTGAAAATATTTCATAACTTTTTAAAAGGCACTGCAAAAGAACATAAGTGTGAATACTACTACTCTTACAGGTGCTGACCTTCAGAATCGGTTTCAGTACGCTTTGATGTTATCTGAACACTGTGCCAAGTTGCTGTCTGTTTCTAGGAACCGAACCTCTGGTGGAAGGTCAAGCTCCATAGAGGCTCCAGCTGCTTCAAGAACATCCGTGAAACAAATACAATGAGTGGAATCCACCCACCAACTGATCCACATGTGTCGAGCCCACTGTGGACAGTACCAGGAGGCTGTTTCATGAGCCTAATCCATTGTTGGATGAGGCAAGAACTCGAAAAGAGAGCAACAAAAGCTTAAACTTTATCATGTGTGAGGACTCAGCTTAAAATTGCTCAGTGGATTAAGGGGGCTTTTATCCCTGTGTCACAGATTTAGTTTAAAAACGGGACAGGTGCAGACAGGAATTCATGCAATCTGTTCTGGCTCTGTCTTCCATTTCAACCCCAGTTGGGACAGAATACTGCAGAGAAAGATTTGTAGCTGGTGCCTGTTTTCATTTATACTCTGATTACATAAGCCAGGCTGAGCTCATCCTTTTATAATATCCAGGTGAAATCTGGCGAAGAATACAGAAGCACTTCTGACAGCACCAGAACCAGAATCAATGAGGTGGGGTTATTTTTGAGCAGAAATAAGTTCCAAATGTGTACTGTTGAAAGTGCTTTTCTTTTAACCTGGCTTTAAATCAGTTTATCATATTGTCATTAGATATCTAAAGATGAGAGTTCTTAATGATGTCCAGTTTGGGTTTAAAATGGATTTCAACAGCAACTCCTAACTGTGGCATGATGCAGATGGTAAACTCAGTTACTCAGTCACTCATTACAGTGATCCAGTTCACCTGCGTCTCTGCGGATCAGTGGTGGTGGGCATCACCGGCACACCGTCCAAAAAACCAAAACACTGTTATTGGCCATTCAGAGGGCAATACTGTGCTTGTACGTAAACTGTCAGAATTAAAGCAAAGAAAAAGAACACACCATTTAAAAAAAGGTTCTCTACACCCAATATGTGTAGTTTTTTTTGTTTGGTCCCCAAGAGATAAATTATCTATATGATGAAAAGGGGCAGCTGTTACTACTTATTACTTATATTGGTGGGAAGTTAATGAACTGATTGATTTATTCTAGCAGCTGGGTTTATGCAGTTGGAACTGAAGGTGGCAAGTTTTAACAAATCATTGGTTAAAAATCTAATCAATCGGTACCCAGTTTATTAGATTGGCAAGAGGCAGGGTCCACCTGGCAGGTCAGGACAAACAACCATGCATGCACACACTTAAGGGCAATTTAGAATATAACCTAACAGTCAGGTTTTTGTATGGTAGGGAGGAAGCTGGAGTACTATGCAGAAAGAGCCCAGGTCAAACCCAGGGCCTTTCTGCTGTTAGGCAACAGTCCTTCTAACTGCACCACGGTGCAGCCCTAGTTACTAACTAACTAACTAACTAACTAACTAACTAAAATCCACCCAGAACCAGAACCACACACAGAGAAGCAGCATTTAGTTTATGCTCCACTTATCTGGAACAAACTTCCAGAAAACTGTAAAAGTAATGAAACCCTGAGTTATTATAAATAGATATTAAAAACACATTTGTTAGGGATTGCCTTTGACTGTTCTAGTTAAACTGTCAACTGAAACATCATTAGTTTAAGTTTGTAGTCCAACAGTTTTTAAGATCATTATTTAATTTTAGTTTCCTTTTTCCCTGTTTTATTTTGTTTCGATTTTTCTAAATTTTATTCTGACTGTTTTTAACTAGCTTTTATTATGTTTTTATTGTCCTATGTTTTAATCATGTTAAGCACTCTGCGTTGTCCTTGTACTGAAATGTGCCCTACAAATAAACTTGCCTTGCCTACATATAGTCAACAGATACGGGCAATATTTTATACAGTACTGTGTTCTGAGCATGCAATAACTAACGACCTGCTGAAGTTGTCTCCAAACTCTGGCCCATTGAACACATCAGTAAAGTAAGGCAAGTTTATTTATAAAGCACTTTTCCGTACCGAGATGATTCAAAGTGCTATAGATAGGGTCAAAGAGTAGGTATTCATGTTATTCTTCTCAACTCACTTTTTGGTAGCTTTACTGTTAGGCATTAGTTACTTTAACCCATTTTCTGGTTTAAGAAGCCTACACTGCAAAAATTTATCTAAAAATAAGTAAAATGTTCGTAAAGTTAGTGTATTTATCCTTGATTTGAGCAGGTAAATAAGATTATCTGCCAATGGAATGAGTATTTTGACCCCTAAAATAAGATAATTAGACATCCTGTATTTGAAATAAGATGATGGAGATTAATTGTTTCCATTTTAAGTGCAAAAATCTTATTCCATTGGCAAATAGTCTTATTTACCTGCTCAAATCAAGGACAAATGCACTCATTTTAAGAACATTTTACTTATTTCTAGTTCTGTTTTTGCTGTGTAAAACAGCATGCTGGCTATTTCTGACTGGAAACTGGATTGCACTGATTTCCCACAGAATTAAGCATACATGCCCCAATAGGCCTAATTATAAGGGGTGAAAAAATAAACTGTGTAAACTCATTGTTACTCAATGTTATATCCACTTTTACTGCGTTTAGCAATTTGTTATTACCTGTTATTAGGACTACATTTTTTATTAACTGGCAGGTTGTGGTTACTGCTTTTGTGTCAGTGAAGTTACCCAACACTGCCCTAATTTGTTAAAACCAATCCTGGAACTCTTGGACTTTCCCCCCTTTTCAGCAATGCTTCAGTAACTAATTTCACTGCTTAGTGAAAATTGTGCCTTTTAGAGTGATCCTATAACTGCAATAGGCTTTGTTAGCGCTCAAAATAAGTAATTTTTGTGTATGTTCACTTTTCATACTGTTGTGTGGATTAAACATTGTGGTTTCATGGTGAATATATTTAGACCAATGTTTTGGTATAGCTTTGGAAATGACTCAATAAGGATGTTTATGTTTTAAAAAAAAAATTAACCACTAAGCCTGGCCTAGGAGACATTAATGAGGAGCATGTGTGAGTTTCCCACAGGCTTTGGGGGATAAAGCTTCACATGATCTTTCACCACTGCTGCCATAAGCACTGAGGGATCTGCTATCAACTTGCACATGAACAGCCGAACGTAGAGCAGATCCACAGTGCTGTGGTGACACTTTTATCTGTTGCTCTAAGAGGAGACTAATAATTCCTGTGGGAAAATTGTGCTGCAAAAATAATAAACAGTACTTCTCATATACATCGCTGTCTCCCACATGTTCTGGCAGTCTCCTCGTCTCATTAGACCCTTTTCACTCTTTATTTGCCTCTTAAATTTCCTCATCAGAAAATGATTTATATTAGCCCCTGAGGACACAACCAAATCCCTTCACCCCACTTAATGCCATTCTTGTGAAAGGAGAGTATCGTATCGATGAAATATTTTTTTTGTCTGTGTTTACATGAAGTTGCTTTTATCTTGAGACTGAGAATGAAATGAAATCTGTTATGTAGAAAACCATCAGTCAGTTTTGGTTGTTTTAAAGAGTAAAGTTACGGACAGGTCATCAGTATAACATTCTTCTTACATATCTTAAATACACAATGTTCTCTCTGTCCCATAGACCAGATTGGGGAGAGGTTTTGTTGTATGTTTCCTATAAGTGTTGAATGCCAAACAGTTCAACATCCCTACAGAAATATTTGAACTAGTCAAGCTGAGAAAGCTGAGTTTCTCCTTGCATAAGTATTTACCTCCACTGGCTTCTCCCCGCTGTCCTGTGTAGACCACAGATGAAATGTAGTCTATCCTAACCATGACTGTTTTATTCAAAACCTGAGCAACTTTGGTTTTGTGTTTTTTAGCTCATCCTGCAAAATGTTAAATATTTTCAGCTCTGTTTTGTCATTTAATGCGCTGTGACAGTTTTTGCTTTGTGTGATATGCTCAGGGCGCCATACTGTCTGGGGGTGGTACATGAAATAGAAATTAAATGAAATAAAAATTGAAGGATACCTCTCAGTTGTTTTGACATTTATTGACATGTACAGGCAAAAAGCTGTTGGACTCTTCCCATTAGAAGCTGATAAGTGAATTAGGATTTCTATGTTTCTCTAAACTGAAGGATTATTTAATGATTTCTAAGGAACTGGGAACATCTTTGATCATCTCTTGGTCAAAATCTAAAATGCTTTGACTGACCAAACCTAAACTGGATTGTTGAATCATAAGCAGAGATTCTTTAAATGGCAGATTGAGATTTCATTGCTATTATCATATCAGTTTTACTTTAAATTGAGGCAAGTGTAAAAAATTTCCACACTGTTAAGATAACAACTGGAAATCTGGAAATGATTTGTTGGGTTTTGGCTGTTTGTGTACACCACAACAGCATGTTTTCTTTCTTTGCAATTTGAACACGGGTTCCAGAGTGGATAGATTTGAAACCATTCCATCCCAATTACAGAATCGGCCTGTTTGAGGAAGCCCTGACACATGTGCCGCTGCTTGTGTTGTGTGCATGCAGATCCCAATTAAGCATTGTCATGTAGACGTGTCAACAGTAAAGAAAAAACAATCCCGGTTTTAATGGATCTTTGTTGGGTGCATGGGCCTCAGTGACATCCCATCTTGCTGTTTTTAAATCCAAATCCAATTTATTTATAAAGCACATTTAAAAAAACTAAGAGTTTACCTAAGGTGCAGGACCAAAATAAGTTAGGCAAGAAGAGATAACACCAAGACATAAAACAGATATTAAAGCCCTCATAAAACAGAGCAGAGACAGTAAAAAGAGAATGCCAACTCATATTAAAATAGACTTAAATGGGCCGTGACATCACTGTATAAACTATTTCATGTAGTTGATATTGCTGCAAATGTACATTCTCCAAAGAATTTCATTAAGAAATAATATCATCTTTTTGTAGGGTGTTGTTTTGTCAGGCCAGAGTTCCCTCCTCAGTGAAAGGGTTGGGTACAGTAATGATATGTGGTCCCACCTAGTTGACTTCACTCTGATAGGCTACAAACATATTTGGGAGACTGGCCAAGCGAGCCCCCACAAACCCTCACTCCTTCCATCCACACCTCTCATCTCGCCGCAACACTCCGTCACAAATCTATTGTTATGGTATTACGGCTAGTGAAAGTGTATATTGTGTTGCTGGATGTCAGACAGGTGAGGCCAAGCTGACCAAAGGGCTTTAGCCTGGCGGTGCAATTCATCATCCACACAGTGGGATCAAAGTCCACGATCCATGGCAGCATCCAAACCGTCTGTTTTTGACCTCCCTTGGTCTTAACAGCTCTTCATTTAGTAGCCGTCCTCTGCTCAAGTGGAGCAGTCAGACATGCTAGCGCCACTCACAGCACTGAATTAGCTGACTATCAGCTGGGGAGGGCTGTTTGCTTGATGGTGTGTTCTAATTTAATCTAAAATAAATTACGTGGAAAGACAACCTACGTAGAAAAGTAAACTATTTTCTGATCTTGCTGTTTTTGAGCAAATAAACAAAGCTGACAGCCCCTGAGCAGGTCCGTTGGAGTTCAGTTTTGACATTCACACGGCCTCATCTGTGCACTACAGAACTTATTATACCCCCAAAACCTCATAAAAATGAAATTTGTTGTCATGGTGCCTTTAAAAACAGGTAGTGAACATGTCTGTCTGATATTTAAAGCTCCAAAGATTGGGGGCCACAACAGAAAAAGCTCAATCTCCTGTAAAAGTTTTCGTCTAGCTTTTGTTACAGCTAAAACAAGCTGCTTGGCTGATCTAAGGGCCCGGGAAGCAGTATGGGGTGGAGTAAACCTGAGAGGTACAGAGGAGCAAAAGCATTCAGACATTTATAAACCAACATCAGAATTTTAAAATTAGTTCTGTGATGCACAAGGTATGACAAGCTAGGTGAGATGTGCTCGTGTCTGTCTGTACTTGTTAAAAGATGGGCAGCAGCCTTTTGAACAAGCTGAAGACGTGCAAAGAATGCTTGATTGATACTGGCATAAAATGCCCTGCAATAGTTGAGATGAGTTGAGATAAACACATGTATGATTCTCTCCAAATCATGCCAAAAAAAACTGGCTCAGGTCTTGCTATTTGCTTTAACTGAAAGCAACTTTTTGGCAAAAGAGAGCCAATCTGTTTATCATATTTAAATTCTGAGTCAATAGTTTCTCCCACATTTGTTACATATTGTTTGGTGTATGTCTTGAGGCAACCAAATTAATAAGTGTGTTGCAAGAGGTACTGTTAGGCCTCAACAAAATTACCTCTGTTTTACTTTTCATAAGATTAGAGCCATCTGAGCCTTGCCAACTTCAAGGCAATAAATATTCATATGTTCTCTTACTGGCTGAATTTACTTCCTTCTGGCGGAAGTTCGTAAGTATGAACATCTTTATGTTTCCACTGCAACGTGCGTTTCCTCTGTAATGTTTTCTTTTCTCACGTTCATTTCATGTACAGCACTTTACACAAAGTACATTAAAAACATTTACATAAAAAAAAACTTCAAACACAAGAGTGATGACACTACAGATTAAATTTACAATAACCCCTTTAAGTGACATTTGATACTTCTTTTAAAAGATTGTTTTTCGTGTGTCGGATTTGTAATGGAATACTATTCCATGCATTTGCTCCTCTGTAAAAACAGTCCTTCTCATAGAATTTGTATTGGGCCTGGGGACGACCAGCGAACCAGAAGTCACTTGGCGAGTCACATACCTGTGACCAAATATACTGAATAAAGATTTTTTGTATAGAAAACCAGGCTCTTGGCTGATCAGAACTTTGTGCATAAAAATTAAAAGGCTTTCCTGTAATTTTGCCTCCACCGTTAACCAAGACAGCTTACTGCGCATCACATGCACATTTGTTTTAAAAGGACATCGGAGTACAATTCTAGTTACTCTGTTCTGAGCGATTTGAGGTTTCCTTAAATGCTTCTGTGCAGCATTTGACCACACGACAGGACAGTGTTGAAGGGGACACGGCATAATGCTCTGAACAACCATTTTCAGGACAGAAGTTGGACTATAAGCAGAACATCTCCTTACCATAGTCATACCTCTGCCCATCATGCTAATAATATTGTTAATTTGGTCTGCCCAAGATAATGTTTGATCCAATCTAATGCCCAACAGCTTAACTTTTGAGACCTGCTCCACCATTGCTCCATCTAGTGACAAGTGAAGATCATTGGTTATTGAACACACCTTTTATTAAATACAAACCATTCGGTTTTAGCTGTGTTTAGCGCTAATTTGTTCAATTTCACCCACTTTACTGCCAGATTTAACTCCTCCTGTAGATTATTGGCCAGATCAGAAATTCACGTTGATGACAAATAAAGGATAGCATCATCAGCATACATAACATTACTAGCCTTATTAACTCACAATGGAAAATCATTTATGAATATAAAAATGAAAGCAATCCCATACAACTTCCTTGAGGTAAGCTGCATGATGTCACTTTAGTACTAGATAAGCTTCCAGTAATATACACGTGCTGAACTCTATTAGAGAGGAAAGATACTATCCACTTGAGCGCTCTTTGAGAGAAACCACAGGATTTAGTTTTTTCTATTAAAAAACAATTTTCAATTGTATCAAAAGCTGCTGTGAAATCCAGCAACACAGGTCCCACTAATTTCTTACCATCTAAAACCACTAACCAGTCATCATGTGTCAGAGCAGTATTAGTAGAGTAACCTTGTTTATACGTGTGCTGCGATTTTGTAAGGAGTTAATTTTCATCAAAATATTTGGTAATTTGATTATGAACCATTTTTTCCCACAATTTACTAAGCAGAGAAAGCAAGTTAATTGGTCTACAGTTAGAGCCAGTGAATGGTAAATTTACATCTTTAGGTAGAGGAACCATTTTAGATTGATTCCAATGGTCAGGGAAAAATTCACTAATAATAGATTGATTAAAAAATGACAGATAGGTCTTACCAGAATATGGGCAGCTATTTTAATCACCCTTCCATCAAGATAGCCAATGGCAGGTGATGTGTCCTAAGAGAGACCCTGTAGCATTTTTCTAACAGTTTTGTAATCCATAATCTCCAGATTAAAGTGGCCCATTTACCCTGCATTAAGTCATTGTTGATTTCTGAACAGTTTCCCACTGAGGTCACCTGAGCTCTCACACCATTAACTTTATTAATAAAACAATGATGAAAATAGTTGGTGACCTCTACTAGCCTAGAGATGATTTTCCCATCACGTTCCATAATCCTAGGAATATACTTATTCCTTTCACAAATCAGAACCTTCAGTGTTTCCCACAGCTTCTTAGTGTTATTTGCAAATTCACAGATTCTTTGTTTAAAATAATTTCTCTTTTTGGTATAGATCACTTTTGTTACTTGGTTCCTCAGTTTGCAATAGATTTTCCTGACTGCACAGTCACCTGAACAACCGCTTTAGCCTTATCCCTTTGAAGCATTAAGAATCTGAGCTCACCATCCAACCACGGTGCACTGATTGTCCTGATAGTCCTTTTCCTTAGAGGGGCATGCTTATTTACAACTTTTGATAATTTATTCCTAAAGGTTTTTAAAGCAATATTCACATCGTGTTGTTCACAAACATCTGCCCATTGCAAATAATTTATGTCTGCTAGGAATAAATCTTGGCTGAACCTCTGGTATGACCTCCTTTGGATAATCCTAATCCCTGTTTTAGGTAATTTAGTCTTCCTTCATAAGGAAATCATGTTATGATCATTGCAACTGACAGCCGTGGATACAATTTGTGAACAGAGCTCAGGTGCATTTATGAATATGAGATCCATGCACATGGACGTGTCTTTACTGAACTAAATTCTTGTTGGCTGATTAACAACCTGATATAGATGACAGACACCAGCCAGAAGAGACAATAACTTATACACTGAAATTTTTTTAGAAAACCATGATATACTAAAGCCACGTAATATGAAGAAATCTTTGCTTTCATCATGGTGTTTTTCAATGTTTTTACATATTTTAAACAAAAAAAAACAACAACATTGGAACTTGGATGCCTATGAAACAGCCAATTTATATAGGCTTCCTGTACAGGATGTGAATTTCCACCCACAGAATTTAATTGTCTATTCATGAGATCCTTTCTTAATACAGCTGCAATATGTCCTTGAAAATTACTGCTCAAACCACTTGGACCACTTGGAGTTACATTGTGTTGTTTAAGTGTTCCCTTTATTTTTGAGTCTCTGCCCTGTTGTCCCTATGTTTGTTCTGATCCTGCCTGTGTGCCAGGTCTGTTCTGGCTTTGCTGCTCCCCTCAACACTGAGCAGCAACACCTGCTGCTGCTAATCATAGGGAGTTGGTTGCACATGTGATCCTCCCTATATATACCTGCCTCTCCCTGTGGGTTGTTGCCAGATTCTAGAAAGCCATGGTGTGAGTAAACCATCCAGCGGGCCTTGTTTGCATGCCTGTTTGTTATCTTGAGTTTTTGGAAATTAGACCAGAGTGGATTTGGGAGATGTTTTCACGCAA
Organism: Fundulus heteroclitus; assembly: GCF_011125445.2. Lineage (NCBI taxonomy): Eukaryota > Metazoa > Chordata > Actinopteri > Cyprinodontiformes > Fundulidae > Fundulus > Fundulus heteroclitus. The sequence goes on from NC_046372.1 coordinate 46,447,317, forward strand.
TCCCTCTGAGGAGCGGAACAGTAGGTAATTCAATAAAATTTTATTTATATGCACCTATTCACAACACATGTCATCTCAAGGCACTTTACAAAGTCAAATTCAATCAAATCATAGAGATTGGTCAAAAGGTTTCCTATCTAAGGAAACCCAGCAGGTTGTCAAGTCTTGACAAGCAGCATTCAATTCAATTCAATTCAATTCAATTCAATTCAATTCAATTCAATTCAATTCAATTCAATTCAATTCAATTCAATTCATTTCAATTTTATTTATATAGCGTCAATTCATGAAACATGTCATCTCGAGGCACTTTACAAAGTCAAATTTAATTATATTATACAGATTGGTCAAAAATGTCCTATATTAGGGGAACCAGTTGATTGCTTCAAAGTCCCGACAAGCAGCATTCACTCCTGGAGAAGCATAGAGCCACAGGGAGAGTCGTCTGCATTGTCCATGGCTTTGCAGCAATCCCTCATACTGAGCAAGCATAAATCGACAGTGGGAAGAAAAACTCCCCATTAACGGGAAGGAAAACCTCCAGCAGAACCGGGCTCAGTATGAACGGTCATCTGCCTCGACCGACTGGGGTTACAGAAGACAGAAGCAGAGACACAACAAGAGAGACAAAAAAGCACAGAAGCACACATTGATCTAGTAATCTGTTCTACATTAGATGGTAATAGCGGGTGATCTGTCTTCCTTGGATGATGTCACAGTTAACAGAACGCCAGACCAGGTGTACCTACTATGAAGAAAAAAGAGAGAGAGAGCAAAAAGTTAAAAGCTGAAATGACGACAGTCATTTCAATGTAATACAATGCAAAACTGAAGAACAGTAGAACTCAGTAGACTGAGAAAAGTAGGCCCTGATGTCCTCCAGTAGCCTAAGCCTATAGCAGCTTAACTATAGAGGTAGCTCAGGAAAACATGAGCCACTCTAGTTATAAGCTTTGTCAAAAAGGAAGGTTTTATGATTAGTCTTAAAAGTAGACAGGGTGTCTGCCTCACGGACCAAAACTGGGAGTTGGTTTCACAGGAGAGCTTTGCAGCAATCCCTCATTCTGACCATGCATGAAGTGACAGTGGAGAGGGAAACTCCCCTTTAACAGGCAGGAAAACCTCCAGCAGAACCAGGCTCAGTGTGAACGGTCATCTGAAGCACACACTGATCCAGGAGTCCTTTCTATGTTATACGGTAATAGTGGATGATCTGTCCCCTCTGGATGATGTCACAGCTAACAGAACGCCATAGCAGGTGTACCTACAATAAAGAGAAAAAGACAGAACAAAAAGTTGAAATAACAACAAACAATGCAAAATTGGGGAACAGTAGAACTCAGCACTTCGAGAAAAGCAACCTAAGCCTATAACAGCATAACTACAGAGATAGCTCTGAATAACTTAAGCTACGCTCTATCAAAAAGGAATGTTTTAAGCCTAGTCTTAAAAGTAGACAGGGTGTCTGGGTTGTTTTTGATTCTGGGTCCTGTTTTAATTAGGTTTCTAGAAATGTCTCTTTATAAATGTCTTAACAAAAAGTTAAAAGGAAAGCATGTTTGAAATTATCTTATACACAGAAAACCACATTATCTGTCGAAGGGAGAATTTTTACATGGACATATGATATAATCTACATAATGATTTGTCAGTGACATCTTAACTTCTTTCTACCCTCCAAAGCAGCTGTATATAGCTAAATAGCTGTATTTCCATTATCCCTTTAAAAACGTTAAATCTAAATAAAATGCCACACCACTGCATCTCATCATGACACATCTCTTGAAACTAGCTATTCTAACACCATTTTAGTAAAAAAACTAAATCCTGTCTAGGGACAAGTGCTCTAAACTAGCTCATGCTGTAAGCACCATGATACAGGCATGGAACTGCTGTATATATTATTGTGTGTCTATCCCCATCAAATAAATCTAACAAAAAATAATACTGGTGAGTGTTGGCTATTGTTAAGGGCGCTAAAAGGAAGATGCTTTTTTTGGAGACCTACAAAGTCTTTAGCTACCAGCAAGTTCACAATTTAATACCAGCAAGCTATTGTCTGAATGATTATGGCCAGATTAAAAAAAAAATTCCTTACCTGTCTGCTGTGGTTTCCTGACATGCTTGTGCTCTTTTTTTCTCCTCTGTGGCAGAGGGAATGTTGTCAGCCCAATAAGTCAGAGTTCTGATAGCAGAGAGTTTGTGCTCCAGTGGGTGATGTGAATCAAAATGCAGATATTATGTGTATGCGTGGGCTTCCGGTAAACCTCCATTTCCAGACTCCCATCTTCCTCAATGTGTACCGCACAGTCCAGAAAACGCAACATGTTGTTCTTGGCATCCTCTCTGGTAAACCTTATGGTGCTGTCCACTGAGTTGACGTGTTGGTGAATGCCTCAACTTCTTTTGTTTGGTTTTTGACCCAAGTGTCATCCCCGTATCTAAACCAGTGAGTTGGTGGTGTTCCCTTGTAAGCACTGAGTTCCCTGCTCTACCTCCTCCATGCACAAATTGGCCACAATGTCTCTGTCTGTAAAAGCTGTCTCTGTACTTGAAATATATGGTTGAGAGACAGAGAAAAAGTCACAACTTCCTGGAGGTTTGGTGTCTAGTTATTCTCCAGTCCACTCACTAAATTGGTACTTCCTGCACTCTCATCTGCTTGTTTACAGAGTAAAGCCCCTGTCCTCACTACATTAGTACTGCGTGGGCGGTCTTCCAACACCCACGGCATTGCATCCCGTCTTACCTGAAAGCACGTGGCTTCCCCACAATGATCGACGAGTGTTGTAACACACATCTTCAGCGAACTGATCCCTGAGCGCCAGTGGCAGATCAGGGACTACGTATATTTGGAGAGTATTGTAATGCACAGTTGAGCAGTTGAGAGAGTGAAATGTGAGTAATCTTTCCAATCTTCCCCATCTAGCTGTTGGCGAGCAAACATGGAATGCATCAACTGTGGGGATGTGCATTTTTTCCAAAAATCTCCCCGTAAGTAAAAAAAAACAACAAAAAAACAGATCACCGTGCTGCCTACCCTGTCCCCTAATAAAAAGTTTTACTTCCTCTGAAGCTGGACCTTTCAACAGTCAGAGGATAAAGTCAATCTGTTCCTCCACACAAAAATCCCTGGCCCTCAATGCCTGCTGCACCTCAATGAACTCATCGATGGTATGATGGTCACCTCCTGGTTCACCACTAAAAGGCTCAATCCCTTTTCCTTATGGGATGTAAACAGAAGACCTTGCATGGACATCACCCATTTTAGTAGAACTTATCATTACTGAGTCGTGTTTCCTGCAGAGTTCTTGAACCTGTGTCTGCAGCTGTACCAGCGGATCATCTTCACAGTCAAACATCGGAACCTCCTGATGATCTTCTAGTGGACTGGCAGCCAGTTCTGCACCAGCTACTCCATCATCCTCTTGTGACATTTTAAATGTATTCCTCTCAGTATGTCTGTTTGATACATATGAGACAGTATAAAGATGAAGCAGTCACTTTCTCAATAATGTTAATGTTGGTTTGTCTCCTCTAAAAGAAATCCATTCCTGTGACCCAGGCGCTCCTCGGTGAGAGCCTGCCACAAGCACCGTCCACCTTGGCCACCAGGACGCAGACTCATCTTCTCCACTACTTTATCCAACTCTCTTTTACTTTGTATTTTTCAACTTCTAACCTCATTTTTTAAAGACAGAACATAGATTCCACTCTCTCTCCAGTGCACACCCTTGAGGTACAACATTACACCCGGTAAAACACTTTGCCCCCCCATGTGTTTCTCTTACCGGGTAGAATGCTCTGCACTGCGTCACATGTTTTCACACTGATAGAACATCTCGGACTCTCCAATCAGCAAACAAAGCCGCTGGAAAATTTGTGGAATAATGCCCGAAGATAATATTTTCTCTTTGTGGCTGTTTTTACAACCAGCTCCTTGGACACAGTGGTACTCTCTGCTGTTTGAGTTAAAACATCTGCAACATGGAATGGAACTCAGCGATTCCCCGCGCTCTGCTCTAGCAGCAGCCTTATGGTGACAGTGTCCCTAGAAATACCTTATCCAACATTTAGCACATGGAAAAATGCTCAAATACTTGAATGCTACCTTTTTTTGCACCTACAAAGATGCTTAGTTGTATTTGGAGCGTTCACTTGGCTACATACAATGTATCTAATAAATGTTTAAGTTTCATTCTATCAGAAGAATTTGCATCAATGATTTATAATGTGATTTTGTATCAATGTTTAGTTTTTATATCTTCCTCTATAAAAGAGGTTTTAATGGATTTTTTGTAAGAAAAAAATATCAAAAGGAAACCTATCTGATTGAAACAAATGAGCAGATGCCATTGAAAGTGGAATGTTCTCTTCACACTGCCACACTTGTCCAATTGATCTGCGTGCTACATCCTCTGCAGCATAATTTGGGGGGCTTTCCTGCTCTGTACCATGACGTCAGTGTGCTGGAGGCTTTGCATCGCTGTCAGTGGGTGGGGCCCAGCAGAACTTCAGTGGGTCACTACTTCCACCCATCCCTTTTGGACGCACGCAGCACCAATAAGAGCTTCAGCTGCACATCTTGAGTTCTTGTTTAATTTCAGCTTGTAGAAACATTTCATTATTACCTCTTTTTCATTTATAGCACATTTCAGACAACTCAGTAGCTGTTGTTAACCTAGAGCAGTTTGTGTTAGTGTGATCACAGTAGCCACCTCTGTGAAACCTGAAAGCAGCACATGGCAGACAAATATATCCTAAGGTGAACAAATGGGTGAAAAATAAAAATAAAAACAGACAAGATGTTTGCAGAAACCTTTTTATATCTATTCAAAATAATGATTTTAGGTGTATCTTTCCTGCATTAGTAGCTACTAATCAAATTCACTAATTAGTTATCTTCAGTAAGAAGACAAAAAAATGGAACTTAACTGAATTAAATACTCTGGAGCTCCAAGGTGTGAGTTGACACATTGTTACAGGGGGAAGACTTTAATCTGAGCAGTGTTATAAGGCAAATATTTATGAGATCATTATTCAACAGTCATAAAAACTATCCGAAACGGATAACCTCAGGAGTGATTGTTCCAGGACGTATAAGCTGAGCTCAGACTGTGGAAGAAGTTGTGAAAAACATGGCATGCAGAGCTCATTGTTTGGTTTGAAAAAAAGACTAAACACAGCAGAAACACCCTTTACCGTACATACAGGGAGGTGTGGCTCTAAGCTTGTTTTGTGGCTACAGGACCTCCGCTCTTTGTTTCTCTGCTCACTCTTTCTGCATTTAAGTGTATATCTGCCAAACCCTGGTGTGGGGCTGGAAAATATCGCAGCTGTCTTTTGGCAACAAGCAGCATGCATCCTTGAAAGGTCACCAGTCCATTAGAGCACAAACACAGAGATGCACAGGCTAACCAAGCTTGCACTCTTGCCTAAGGTCAGTTTGCTGTGTTGTTCTAAGCTAACGTGGAAGTCTTTGCACTGTCAGAGGAAGCTGGTGAGCCTGGATGGAAAAAGACCAGCGTACAGACGGCGTGAGGCTGTGCATTTAATCGGATTTATCAGTTTGTGTTTTGCCCACAGCAATCACAAAAACTAAAGCACAAACAAAAATTATAGATATATTTTTTTTAATACTCCAAGCAATACTTCAAGCAAGCTCTTCTTTTAGCTGCACTTATGCTGATGGAAGTTTTGGGAAATTGAGGTTATTTGACTTCAGTCTGTTTCTTTTATTTGTTGAAGAGACTTTTCCCAGTGGTGAGAAACACTCCTGCTGGAAGCAGCATAGCAGGCGAGGATTTTCACATTCTCCTGGTAATTTGACTATTTGAGTTTTTCATGAGTATTATGGGAGCCCTGAAATCCTCTGATACCAGAAAGAATTTCACATGGAAAAAGAAGTGCCTTTCAGGGGGGAAGAAATGATTTTGCCTTCATCTTGAATCGTGAGAAAATAACCTTTTGCAGAGTCCTGAACCAATTGTAGAGTCTTGATTTGTTTCTAATTTTGAGGTCAGCTCTGCAGGGACAGTCAGGGTCTGACTTTCTGACAAAAAGCCAAAACGTGACTTAGTGATCACCACAACAAACGACTTTGTGTTTGTGTGTGAAACCTCACTGGAACCTGCAGTAAACTGGTTCAGCCACCTCTGCCCATCATGGTTCAGCTCATTGCTTCAGATTCTCCAGCTGCAACAGCTCAGTGTGATCGTTGCACGGTCTGCAGGAGCAGGTTGCTGTTTACAGCCACAGGACTCACTGCGTACGCCCCACTAAACTGGCCCACCCTGACAGAGACCAACAAGCCTCTAGTAGCTGCTGGAGTCATTCCCATGGCGCCTGGTGATGCCAGTGAAAATAGACAAACATAACTGGTCTCACCAGCTCAACATGAAGGATATATTATATACGTTGTGACAAAAGACTAATGTGGTGATTGTCGCAAAGGCAGAGAGAAGCAGGGGTGGCCTTGTGCAGAACTGATTATAACAGTAAACAGTCATAAATGTGGAAGTAAGCTGATGAGAAGAGCCTGATCGGCTCCTTTTAGATACTTTCCAGTGAAACAGGCCATTTCCCCTCATCTTGTTGTCTTGTGTTCCGAGTCATTAACATAGAATTTGAGGGTTAGATAAGTGAAACCAAAGCACCATAAAACTGAGTCAACTTGTCATCATGGTTAAACAAACCCGGTTTGAAGTTCCTTGGAACAAGCATTTGTATTTTAACAGTGAAGCAAAGCAGAACAAGCCTGGATTTCAGCACCATGTAAATGACTAATGTGGTCTACTTACAGTGGTGATGAAACCTGCTTTTTTTTAAAAGCTTTGATGTTTCTGGCTCTGCATTAACAAAGAATCTAAAGCTTCATTACTGTCAAAATAATCCAAAAAGTGCTTTAATGTGGTTAGACTGATAAGAATCCCTCAGTGGAACAAAGACATGTTTTGACTTTGATTCCTAATTAGATCTATACCTCATATCCTTCTACAGGTAGATTTGTTGTTTCAAAGCGTGTTGCAGTGCCTTGCATATCATATCCATCTTGAACTTTTCTCACATTTGTCATGTTACCTTTTCCGCGCAATTAAAGTCCTTGGGGTTTTATCTGCAACGTTGCACATCTAGAGACAAATATTTTTTCTTTGCAAAATACCGTGATCTCATTCAGGTTCGATGGAAAGTGTTTGTGAACAGTAATTTTAAAGTCTTGATGAAAAATTTAGATCTGAACTTTGATTCGCCCCCTCTAAGTAAATTAGTATGCCTTGATTTAAATGGTTTGGTTGTTGCTCCGGCTGTGTTTGGGGTTGTTGCCGTCAGGAAACATGAACCTCTGCTCTAATCTCATCTTTTGTCTCTGACAGATTTCCCGTCACCATTTCCCTGCCTTTGACTCGCATGATGCTGGTGGTGAGTCAAACACGCATTACTTACATTACAGTTGAGCTAGAAAGTTCAATTTTACTTCTGACCACAACAGCTTTGTGTTTTCTGTGTGCCCTACTTGGCATGTGGCAAAGAACAAATGAGACCTAAAGTTTAGTTTCAACAATGGCTTTTTTCTGCCACTCAAGCAGACATTTACTACACCTATGGTTGTTTTCTCCACAGACTCTCTCTATAGATCTCTGAGCTCCTTCAAAGTTACCATATCTATCCAGTTAGTAGATGATGGATTGAGTGGTTCTCTGACACATGTTCAAAGCTTGGAATATTGTTTTACAACCTAACCCTGACAACTTTCTCCCTGGCCTGTCTGCTGGGTTCCTTGCTCTTCATATACAGTTTTTTCACTACTGTTCTATAAGTGCAATGAACTTCGATTCCTTTGTTCTGGTCCTACTGACCACCCAACGCACTTTTATGCTATTGCTAAAACGTAACCCATCCTTGTGCACTCGATCAGTAAATGGAGTGCACCAGGGTGTAATTTAATCTGATCTATAAAGGCAGCTGAACTGTGAAGGAAGGAATGCCTCTGAAGTGTTTAAGGGGCAGCGATGGCTCAGTGGAGCGAGCAGTTGTTAGTTGGAGGGTTTTGAGTTCTATTCCAGCTTTCCACACCGAAATGTGGATGTGTCCGAGGGCAAGGCACTAAACCTCGTACTATGGAAGAAATGATTATGTATACTAGAGTGACTTACGAATGCAGTTGATTACATTGGATTTTGTTTAAGGTGTTTAGAGGGTCCTACTTAATATACAGCCATACAGACACAATATGTTTGGGGTTGTTGTTGATAAATATATGGGTTATTTTTTCTTTTTTCTTTTGCAGGGCACAACCACAACGATATTGTTCTGATATTGATGTCTGTCCTGCTCACAGGGAGTCTCTCCCTCAGCTTGCTGCTGCATATAAAGGGGGAGAAGCAAATTAAGACTTCTGGGGTCATCACTGAGAAAAGCCCTTTTCGGAAGCATCACCTTTTTGTTTAACTAAGGTGGAGTTTTGAGGAGAGAAGTGTTATCTATCCATCCATCCATCCATCCATCCATCCATCCATCCATCCATCCATCCATCCATCCATCCATCCATCCATCCATCCATCCATCCATCCGTTTTCTAACACGCCTATTGGGGTTGCAAGGGGTGCTGGTACCTGTCTCCAACTGTCAATGGGCGAGAGGGGGGGTACACCCTAAGCGGTACCTGACCTTATCCAAGTTCCAAGTTGGTCCGTGTTCCCTCGTTCTCCTCAGCTAAAACTCCTTCTTCTCTCTCTCAGGTACATCCATGCTGAAATCTTGCATCCAGTGCTCAGCGTTGCCAGATATTGTGAGACAAACAAGCAACCAGCGCTTTAAAAAGAAGCCCGAAAGAAGCAGCAACTCCAGGGTTCTCCATTTGGCAATGTGATTCAGCCTTAGTTTGTTAAATACAGAGACAACAAATTAATAAGCATTAAAGTATAGTTTATGGGTTGGGTTTCTACAAGGTAATCAGGGTGTGAAAACTCATCTTCAGAACTAATCTCTGCTCAAAATGGTGATCAGCACCGTGTGGTCTACTTTCAGCAGTTATCGGCAGTTATTGCAACCGTAAACTGCATAAAATACGGGCAAAGTTGCTCCCTTTGCATTGACTCCCGTCGGCTATGTCTGCCTAGAGTAGAAAAAGACCCAGCCAATATGGCGGCGACACAAGATGCGCTCCAGAACGTAATGAGGCCTCCAGTATATTTTGTCTATGGGTACGAGTGAGTGAACGTGGAGAAGTGGCGGGAGATTTCAGCTGGTTATTCTCGCGGTGTCTGTAGCGCAGCAGTGCATGCGGGCCTCTTTATTACACGTCTTTATCGTCATGTGTTTTACAGCCCAAATAAGCGACTTCACTTTCACAAACAATCCCCAAAAACCGCAACCTGTGACTGATAGAATTTATGAGTGACTTATAATAAGCGGACTTGGCACCAGTACTAGTGCTCCTCCAGAAGATCACTCAGTTCTGAGTCCCAAGAGCCTTCTTGGCATTCCAGCCGACCACTTCTCCTTCAGCCCAGCTGGCATCCTCCGCTTCCATCACCACCTGGCCTGACAGACCAATGACTGCACCCTGCCTCATCACCTCTGGTTCTCCACAAACCGGCTTCTCCATAAGTCAGCTTCTGCTGCACCATCTTGCCTTCCTGCAGAATTAAAACTGGCTCACAATCCTGACTACACAGATGGAGTTTGGAGGTGTACTTTCTTGTTTAAAAACATCTTAAAACAACTTTTTGTAATAAAGTAAGGTTATAAAATCAATTTGTAAACTCCTCATCACCTTACTGCTCCTTACTCCACCCTTATGGCGGACAGTTTTTCTTGCTGTACTGCAATCCCACCCCCTCAACAAGCCCTGAGAAAGAAGAGGAACACTGGGTCGGGCGGGGGACCAAAGCTCAGAGGAAGGGGAATTAGTCAGGTAAATGTGTACGGAAATGCTACCCGGTATTTACTATAAATATAAAACAATAAAAGTTACAGTGAACCTGCAATCTCAAGGAGTACGCACTTTTCAACAGATTGGTTTTGAGTTTACACTTGAAGTGGTAGAAGGTGTCGGTGTTGCGGATGTCTGGAAGGGAGAAAATTCCTGAGCTTAGGAGCACAGCAGGAGAAAGCTCTGCTCCCCATGGTGCTGAGGCAGGAAGGAGGAATAGTGAAGTGAACAGAAGAGGAGGATCTAAGGGTGCAGGAAGCAGTAGTGATATGAAGAAGATCAGAAAGGTAAGGGGAGCGAGGTTGTGTATGGCCTTGAATGTGTACAGAAGGATTTTGACTTTTATTCTGAATCTAACCGTGAGTCAGTGGAGATGCTGTAGGTCTAGGGTGATGTGATGAAATTAAAAGGTTTTGGTAATCATGTGAGCAGCTGAATTCTGAGCCAGTTGACGCTCATGGAGGAATTTTTGAGGAAAGCCAATGAAAAGAGTGTTGCAGTAATTAATGCCGGAGGTGACAAGAACTGATGCAGTGAGGCAAAAGGGAGGAGCTAAGGCGATTAATGTTGCGTGGAAGAAAAGATTCAGAACAGGTTATATTATACAGGTGCTGGTCATATAATTCAAATAAGTTTATTATTTTCAGCAATTCCATTCAAAAAGTGAAACTTGTATATTACTTTTATTCATTACACACAGACTGACATTTCAAATGTTTCTTTTCATTTTGATGATTATTACTGACAACTAATGAAAACCCCAAATTCAGTTTCTCAGAAAATTAAGTATTAAGATCAACACCAAAGAAAAAGAATTTCCAGAAATGTTGGCCAACTGATTAGTATTAACATGAAAAGTATGAGCATGTACAGCACTCAGTACTTAGTTGGGACTCCTTTTCCCTGCATTACTGCAGAAATGCAGCGTGGCATGGAGTCCATCAGCCTGTGGCTCTGCTCATGTGATGTGAGAGCCCAGGCTCCTCTGATAGTGGCCTTCAGCTCTTCTACATGGTTAGGTCCGACGTATCCCATCTTCCTATTCACAATATCACACATTTTCAATGGAGTTAAGGTCAGGCGAGTTTTCTGGCCAAGTGAGAACAGGGATACCATGGTCCTTAAACCAGGTATTGGTAGCTTTGGCACTGTATGGAGGTGCCAGGTCCTGTTGGAAAATGAAATGTGTATTTCCATAAAAGTGGTCATCAGCAGGGAGCATGCAGGGCTCTAAAACCGTCACTGACTGTGGAAACTTTACATTGGACCTAAAGACCCTCCTGACCTTGATTTCCAAAGGAAATGCAAAATTCCCCAGAGAGCATACCTTTGGACCACTCAGCAGAAGTCCAGTCCTTTTTGTCTCTAGCCCAGGTGAAACGCTTCTGATGCTGTCTCAAGAGTGGCTTGACACAAGCAATTGTATCAAGCATACATCTGGTAGATTTAGATTTACAGATGAGTTCAGAGATCCCAGAGATGCTTGGAAATTGAAAACCTTAAAATGGCATGAGTGAAAGGCAAAATTTCTCAAGGAAGGAGAGGTGATGTGTTAGGAGCCCTGTGGCTCTACGCTTCTTCAGGAGTGAATGCTGCTTGTCAAGACTGGGTTCCCTTATATAGGAATGTTTTGACCAATCTGTATAATCTGATTGAATTTCACTTTGTAAAGTGCCTTGAGATGACATGGTTCATGAATTAGCAGTATATAAATAAAACTGAATTGAAAAACAGGAGACAGACATTGGTGAAGCCTTTGGATTTTCTCATTGGAAACTGTGTTATAGAATTACAGGAATCTGTAGAGAACAAGCGGGGTGGGAATGCATTAGGTGGCTGAAAAGAGCTGTTAAACAGTGAAAACCAAGTCCTGGAGTTACCTTTATTGAAACTGATTAAATCATAGTAAGTGGATTTAGTTTGGGTAATTAATTCCTTATATTGTGCTATGTGGGTTCTGTACATTTCTTTGTGAATTGTTAGTCCAGGTTTCTTTTGTAGTCATTCAAGTTCACAACATTTAGCTTTAATGAACCAGAGGAATGAATGGTAGAAAGTAATGTACTGCATTTTCACCAGAGCAAGATTGTTCAAAAGATTATTTTAACAGTTATTATATTGAGACACAAGCTCATCAGGGGTGGGAGAAGGATCTGGAATCACAGTCTGAAGATATGAGAGGAAAGGCTATTCATGTAGATAAGGTTTACGTACACACACAAAACGGGGACTAAATCTTGTTTACGCTATTTTCCACGCAAAGGCAGTGATGTATATCTTGGACGGTTGTGACCAGAACACAGGTTCCATCCATCCATCCATCCATCCATCCATCCATCCATCCATCCATCCATCCATCCATCCATCCATCCATCCATCCATCCATCCATCCATCCATCCATCCATCCATCCATTATTTGAGCCTAACCATATCTGCAGTTGCCGTGTACACCCTACAGCTCACCAGTCTATCGCATAGGAAACATTAAACTGTTTCAATTTTAGAAAGCTCTTTTGTCACTTTCATCATATTTGTCCCAGCAGAAAAGGGATCAGGTTCAGAGGACTGAGGAAATTCCTATCACTTTCTGGAATCATTCATTCCTATCAGGTAAAGATTAAACAACATGAGCATTTCCTGTAATGGTTCACATGTTGTCTGAACAGGATATGATCGTCACAGATTATTCATCCAGTGAGTATATCTCCACACCATGAAAAAGCATTCTAAGTTTTCCGAATCCTGCAGCTTCTTCTCTCTGCACCCACCATGGTGTCCAGGAATTATTTCACCTTGCTTTTCGTTTTATCTCCAAGTCAAATGGACTCTGATCAGCCAACATCTGGCAGTAAATCTGCCTTCTTACTGTTAAACACACGGAAATCTGCCACACAACTCTTGCCTCTAAACATGGCAAGGTCCTGGAAATGTCTGGCATGGTCAACCCAGTGGGTGAACTCACTTCCACTCAGGAAGTCCGGTTGCCTCTGCCTTGTCTTACATCTAAAGGTAGAACTGCTGCGTGTTTTTATCTCCAGAGCCGGGGCTCTGCGTGTGAGCTGACGGAGGGAGGTATTTGAGCCTTCAGCAACTCTTGGATGGTTACACATAGATTATGGCAGGAGGTTTGTTTTTACTCCAAATGCTTGTTTTTTTTGGTCAACCCTTTGTGTTTGATTGTGTCTGGTTTTCATTGTTCCATATGTTCTAACTGTGCTTGTGGTGTTTCATATACATTCCTCACTCATTTGATTAAACACAACGTGGACACAGATGATTTCAGCCACAAAGCATCTTTTATTATGTAACATAATGCAAGAACAGAATTAAGAAAGTCACTTTTGAAAGCATGAATCACTATGGACGTATAAAACCCACTCGTTTGCCAACATGTTTATGATTAGCCGTGCTGTTTTTTCAGCGTCTCACCCTCAGCACTGGGAATCTCATATCTGAGAAAGCCAGACTTAGGTGTTGAATATCTGACACATCCCTACGGAGCTGGAGGCATTACGTGCTTTGAAGATGAGAACATCTTCATTTCTGCTGATGGAATTGATATTCAGATAGGTGGATGTTTCTGTGATTTAGCCAGAAAGGCATGCTGTTACAGGAAACCCTTTTTAAAATGCGGGTGGTTCTCAGCTCTGTAGTAATCAAGATTTAGGTTGATTGGATGGATGATGAACACCCCTCGCAAACATGTTGTTCCAAAGACATCTGTGACAAACCAGTTGAATACCTCAAACTATGACCATGTAGTACACAAGCAGAATGACATACTTGCACTGCCTGCCACAGGACAGTGGGTGTATGTGGTTTATGTTTCTGAGCTCGTTCTAGAAGGATCATCCTTACAAGTGTGCCAAGTCAGGCTTTCAAAACACTCAACAACCCTGTTTTGTTCTTTTTATAAAAGCTTCCAAACTCTAAAAACATCTTTTTAAATGTAGGAAATGGACAACCTTACCCTATTTTTTTCTGTAGATGCTATTTGCAGGATGGTATCCTTTAAAGCGGACCAACAGAAAGAGACTGAGAAACCGCGACAGGAAACAGTTAACAGGAGAGGCACTGTTGCCCTGAAAAATAAAAAATTACACAATATTTGGATATGTGGTTTGGAAATAGTTCTTTGTCTGTGTTCTTTGGCCTGGAAATATAGGCAGTTTGTTTGAACACATAGAAGGAAGACTATAAAAATCCCATCTTTTCCCTTCTCTTTTTTCTAGCCTGACCACCTGCATTGTCTTTGTGATCCAGCTATGACCGTCATCTGTCTCAGTTGTCTCAAAGCATTTATTTTCTCCATACAGTTTGTGGCTTAGAGAAACAGAGTTTTTACATAATATGCGTTACATAATGTAGCTCAGCCCAGCAATAGGTAGGCTAGTCGTACCCCTGAACGTGGAACAGCTTTACTGGATCCATGACAGGTTCCCACAGATTATAACAGCATGAATTAGAAATATCTTAAATATGAAACAAAGCTCAGAAGTGTAGGATATGATCAATGATCATTCATCTCATTGATAAAAAAAAATTAAATACAAAAATGTAAGGTCTGACTGAACTGTAAATTCTTTTTCTCAATTATTTTGCTGTTATTAGATACTTTAAAGACAAAAAACAATTTCTTTAAAATGCTTTACTAAAGCTATTCCCTATGAAAACCAACAATTATTAGTAACCATTAGTTCTCAAACTGCTGTACTTTAATGATTAATTCAGTACAAAAACAAAAACAAAGCATAAACTATACTGTATAAACAAACAAATGTAAAAGTAGTAACCAAAAGAGAAATGTTTAAAGATTTGAACCTTCAAACCTTTCACCATCTAAAGGTGCGACGATGGTGCTGGGGTAAGGCAAGGCGAGGCAAATTTATTTGCACAAGGACAACACAAATGTTCATGACCCATGTACTGAGGCCTCAGTCCTTGATGCGGCTATCCTGGGTTCAACTCCTGGCCAGTGGACCTTTGCTGCATGTCTTCCTGCTTCTCTCTCTCTCTCAACCCTTTTTCCAGCCAGTTCACGGTCAAATAAAGACCACCAGTGCTGCAAATTATAAGTATAACTACCATCTATGCTAATGAATGTCTAACTTTATCAAAAGTCTATTGATATCTGCAATGAAAAACTAATGTTGTTGAGCATAAATCATATTAATTTTACCAGACCTAAATATGAGGAGAATGTTTTGATAAAAAGAAAAGGAGGAATTCAAGAGACAAAAGGCCTTTGGGGTCTGTGAGATTCCAATTCCAGAAAACAGCCTTAGATAGACATGCTTTACATTGGTCAAGGCCTCATTGTGTCATCCTATCAAAGAATAGGACTGATCTCTTGATTCTGACCTTGTTTCTCAGATCTGAAGGCAATTCAGAGAATCCCAATTATCCTAATGTATATTTTTGGACTGTGGGAGGACGCCAGAGATCTGACAGTGAACCAAGCTGCAAGGCGTTATGGTTTTTAAGTTGGTGTATCTATGCTGTTCTTAAATTTGGACGAATTCTTGCTGAGCAGATTCTGCAGAGCAGCGGGTTATGGTTGGGATTATCCGGACACTGATTACAGAGACATCCCTCTGTGTTTCCCGGAGGTTCTCTGCTCCAGACTTGGGCTCATGTTGCAAACTGACCCCAACTTTAGGCTCTGCCCAACAGGTATGGGAATAAAACCTTCAGCCTGTCTTGACAAACTAGATCAGGGGTCCATGGCTCCAGAGCTGCAAAAGACTCTTTGGACCATCCACAATGGCTCGTAAAAACTTTGGCTGAAAATGAACCAACTGATGTTTTACATTTAAATAAAATAACAAATGCAAGCTTTTGCTGTTTTTTCTTTTCTTCCAAGCACTGAATTTCCACCACAGAAAGACACTAAATAGGCCTACTTATACAGCACGTTTACACAATAATGGTCGTATACTTTAATGAAGTAAAGGAGATGATTTTGGATTTCAGGAGAAACAGGAAAAAGTGAAACTTATACTGTGATGAAACTATTTTCATCACAGTGGAAGAAGTGTAGGTGGCGGAGGAGTAAAAATACCTCAATGTTCACCAGGACAACAGACTGGACCGGAGATTCAACAGTGAAGTCGCTTACAAGAAGGATCTGGACAGACTGTTTTTCTTGAGGAAGCTTTGGTCCTTCCATGTTTGAAGATAGATGCTAGAGATCTTGAATAAGTCCATTGTGAAGACTACAATCTCTTTTACCGTCATCTGTTGCCTTCGCAGCATCAGAGCCAGTGCCTTGGTAAAGCTCAACAAGCTGGCAAAGAATGCTGGTTCAGCTCTGGGAACACTGCTCTCCAACCTCTGGAGGTGATTACGCAAAGATGGATTGTTCATAAAATGAAGAGCATTACAGACAACCCTGACCATCCTCTCCATGAGACTGTCACACATCAACAGTGTTTTAAGTCAGGGGTTTCTTCAGAGCCTCTGTGACCAATCTTTAAAGAAACTTGGATAATATGAGTTGCAATATCTTACTTCCCATTGAGATTAATGACATGTTTTGAATTTGAATATAGTTAAGTTGTCAACAAATGTCTTTAGTTTATAAATTACTTTGAGGTCACAATGGACTTCTTTATTAAAATCCTTTATTAAAAGCTTTTGTTTCCTCAGAAACAAGGTTACCGTTTGTTCTTATCTGCATTAGTGATCCAAAAATTGCCCAAGTTGCTTCCAAACAGTCCTTTTAGCACAGTCAATACAATGTGTGAGTGTTTTTACTCTGGAGAAATATGTGTCATGTCGCTTAGTTTCCAGACAACAGCTGTCTGTGCTGCACACTGTGGTGGCGCTGAAGGTTCCAAGCATCACTACAATGGTCACATTCTTTATTAACCTAGATTTTAGCTGTAACCCAGCCAACATTCCTCGAGGCTGGGGGAAAGTAAGAGACCCACTTTGTAGTTGAATGTCAAGTATGTCTGGATTTTAGAATTAAAAACAAAAAAAAAAACTTGATCAAAGCCAGTGCATGATAAATTTCCCCTTCTGCAGATTCAAACTCAATACAAAACACAAAGACTCCAGTTGTCCTGTGGTGGAGCGGTGGAGCATTTCTACACTATTGTTTCAGTTAGAATCAGATCTTTCAATATGCAGGAGAACATGACACAAAGTCAACATGTAGAAAATACCATGACAGCCATTATAGTTTTGGAGCAGAATCAATGATTTACAGAGACATGAAAAATATATTTTCCCACTGAGAGCTTTATTAATTTATTTTTTATTTTTTTGTTTACATTTAGTAAAATGGTTTCAAACCATTAAGATAACCCGAGTAAATCTAGAATTTAGTTTTAAATGATTTCATTTATTAACAGAAACAGCTAATTAACCAACCTGGCCCTATGGGAAAAAATATCCTTTACACCATAAAACTGGCTGTGGCACCCTTAGATGGAACAGCTGCTGTTTGCAATGACTGGCGATCAGTGTTTTCCCCCACTATGGTGGAATTTTGGCCCAATCTTCTGTGTGGGATTGTTTTAATTCGGCAATACTTAAAGTTTTCTATACATGAATGGCCTTTTTATACATAACACCATGCACTACATCTCAATTGGATTTAAATCTGTACTTTGATAAGGCCGCTCTAAAATCCTCATTTCTAATCTTTATTTTAAAGCCATTCAGAGGAGGACTTGCTGGTGTACTTTGGATCATTGTCCTGCTGTGTAACCCACGTGACCTTCACCTCACTTTAAGCTTGTGGTAAAAAAAAAACAAAAAACAAAAAAAGTCAATTCCTTTTACAGCAGACTTCAGAATGTATCTTTTGTTGGGAAATGAAAAATGGGCTTTTTTCTATTTTTGATCAGCAGTACTTTTTGCCATGGAACTCAGTCATGGAGACAATTTAGCTCTTTCTTACAGCTTAATCAGCTTAATGGAGATGTCCACTCCTGGGAAGGCTCACCAGTATTTCATGTTTTCTCCTTGGGTGGATGATGGCTTGCAGAGTGGCTCAATGGAGTACCAAATACTAGGAATTGACTTAACCTTTTCCAGACCGAATAGTCTGTCCAGAGTCTCAATGACTTGGAATTGCTGTAGACGGGGGCAGATGTATTGTTTTTTGAGATCTTTTACCCTACACATGTTACGAGACAGGTTCTAAAATTCTTTCAGTAATCAGACCAGTAATCCAGCCAACAGAAATAGAAGACAATTTTATTAAGTTTAAATAATATTAGAATCTTACTAAATAAGCTAATAGTTTATTTTTTACCCCAAAATTGTACTTGAGTAAGAGAAGCACTACTACTAGAATACTAGTATTCATGCAGAAGAAACACTTTTCTTGATCAGTTTTTTTTTCTAAATAAAACTCTTGAAAACAATAGCTACTTATAGTAGGTTGTGTACTTTTGCTACTGTATATTCACCTGATCTCTGACAGGCTCAGCAGATGGAAGAAGTAGCAATATTTCATCATAATATTACTCAAGTAAAAGTAGAAAGTCCTCTGGAGTAAAACTACTCCTAAAAGCACATTATTTAAAAAAGTTCCTTAAGTAAATCTTGGTTACTACCAAACTCTACAAATGATAAAATTATTTTAAAAAAATTCAAAGCAATATGTCACTGATTCTACATCACAATATTAAAAACAATGACGTTATGATAAGGTAAAATGACACTGGAAGTCGGATAAAAGTCTGAGCATTACTGAGCAGAACCAGAACCAGGCTCTGTGTGAACGGTCATCTGCCTCGGCCGACTGGGGGTTAGAGAAGACAGAACAGAGACACAGAAAGCACAGAAGCACACATTGATCCAGCAATCCTTTCTATGTTATATGGTAACAGATCTGTTCTCCCTGGATGATGTCACAGCTAGCAGAATGCCAGACCAGGAGTTCCTACTATGAAGAAAAGAAATGACAGAGAACAAAAAAGGTAAGAGAAGAAATGACAAGCAATGCAAATTGGAGAACAGTAGGAGAACTCAGCAGGGTGAGAAGAATAGACCCTGATGTCCTCCAGCACCTTAAGCCTATAACAGCATAACTACAGAGATAGCTCAGGGTAACCTAAAGAAACTCTAACATGTTCTGCTGCCAGCTGTTAGCAGCTGTTCTGACCTCCTGAAGCTGTGCACTCGACAGGGCATTTAACGGCACCACTCCTCTAACCCTAGTGGTGCTAATCGTACTTTTGACACATTTAGCTGCATCCAGATAGCTTTTGAGCCTTCTTGTTATCTGCGTCCCCCTTAAGTTGTTGTGTGGTTTATTATCCATTCCACAGGCGGAAACAAAGTGACCTCTTTAACTCTGGTCAGCTCAAGTAGCTAAAAACCTCGGTTGACGTCAGGCTGAGAAAAGAAGATTTAAAAAAAAAAAAAAAACTGACACATTTTATGGCTCATACATCATTCCAGTCATTTTATAAAATGTATTTAGAAATGTTCTTATTCATACATTATTTCAAATAAATATTATTTAACATTATTTATTATTCATATATCAATTAAATAAATACATTTATGAACGTGTTTTTTGATTACATTATGACATCCTTGAGCCGGCCCAAAATGTATGTCAGCCCACCTGGCAGCCAGATGGCCAACCCAGCCTTGATCACAAGTCATATATTTAACTGTCCAACTGTGTATAATTAATCCCAGTGTAAATCCATCTGTTTTGTTTTAGACCTCAGATGTTTGTTAGAGAACATTAGAGAGCAACCAGCATCATAAAGACCTAAAGATCATAAAGTTTCTGTCCATTATCTGAAAAAGGAAAGAGTATGGCACATCTATGAATGGGTCATCTAGCTAGACTCAAAGGCTGAGATTGTAGAACAGGATTTCCAGAAACTATCCAGAGCCCCACCATGGTAACTCTGGAGGAGGTGCAGCTAGCCACTTCTCAGGTGGGATAATATATTGAAAGGAACACTGTTAATTATGCACTTCTCAAATCTGGCCATCATGGAAGATACAAAGCCAGAAGGTACTCTGGTCAGATGAAACAAACTTTTTGGTCCCATATCCAAAATAGTATGCATGTTGAAAAACTAACACTGCTTCCTTAAGCTAAAGAAAAATACCATCCCTACAATGAAATGTGGCGGTGGAAGCATCATGCTGTGGGGTAATCATCACCCAACCCACCCCAACAACATGCCGGTGCAAATTCTCAGTCATCCGGGTCATTGCAACAGCAAGCAACCAGACTTTTGCTCAGTTCTTTCTGAAGATGTTTCAACACCTATCCAAGAGTGTTTGTCAGTTTTGGTGGATTGCACTTGAGCAACCTGCAGTTAGTGCGCAGATGCTTTTAAAGGACATGGCAGCTCATCCTCCTGGTCGCATACTAAGTCAGATGCAAATCAATGACCCACCGTCACTGTCCTGGGTCGTTAGAAGCTATTGAGTTGTGTGTGAATTTGATTTAAGCCCGTATTGCTGCAACACTGCAAACAGTTAACGGATGGAAAGGCAAGGGAACTGAGGAAGACAGAATCACGTTCATGTCTTGGTTCTGGGATACCCCCCCTCCTCATTTTATCCAGTTCTTACACAGCTTATGAGGTTTGAACATTCCAACCAAATCTTACCTTGTTTAGAGTAGTGACACCTGAGCTACGACCCTTTTACCCTCCCCAGCTGCACTTGGGGCGACCAATGTTTAGCCACGGTGGAGCTGATGCCTGCCACTGGGCGGGGTACTGTGACTGATGTTAAGGCTGGCTGAGTTTAAAGCTGCTCTGGTTCCAGTTGGTGCAGCTGTTGGACCGGACTCAGTGGTTGTGCGGCTTGCATTCGGCCAAATGTTGAGTTAACCCCACAGAACTTTGTTCTTGGCCAAAAATCTCAGATGATTTTGCATATTTCTTCAGGAGCATTATTCGTTGTCAGGGCCTTTAGAAAAAAAAATGACTCAACATTTCTACAACTTACCCTGCAAAGGAGTAAAAAATACACTTTATGTTTCGAAGTATCATTTCTCTTAGAAGTCAGAACTCAGATCTGGGAATGACAAAATAGCCAACTTAACTGTATCTCTGAATTAGGAAACCAGTGTGCTCTGTCAAGTGTTGTGCTCTTTGACCAGACTAACTGCTTTTGGCAATACAAGTCCAAAACAAAATATTTTCCTACATTTTAGGCATCAAAACCCGTACTAACATGTCTAATTGCACCTACGGTCAATGGGTGAGAGACAGCACAGATTACCAGTCTCACCAGGGTCTCTCTGATGAGAAGACAACTAACCATTCACATGCACACTTGTGCCTCTGTGCAATCTCCAATCTCTAGCTGACCTGACAAGTTTTTTAGAGTATAGGAGAAAGAAAACATGCAGAAGACACACAGAAAAGCCATGGCTCAGATTTTTAAGCCTGGGCCTTTAAGCGATGAAGCAACAGCGCTAAACACTGCCTCCAAAGCTCCACACTAGCAAAGACTCACAATCGTGAAAATCTTACAGATGGCAAGTCGAAGAGTTTGGTATCCTCGTATTATTTTTAAAGTGGTATAATATGAAACGTTATAGACTGTTGATAATCTGGACTTTTTGAGTCAATCCTGTCATGGTGTAGACTTTGAATTTAATCTGAAACACTGGTAGACAAACCTTTTTAGGATGAGTTTCTCAATTCAAACCTGTTGGCCAAGGAGGGCCAGGAATGAAGTGCATGCTTAGCTCCAAAACACAAGGACTGGACTGCAGTGTGCATATCTCTCACAGCTCCAAGTCAGGCTGCGAAGCACCCTGACAAGTTAAAGATATTGTTTGGCTGTATGCTATAAGATGAAATGATGCAGATGCTTAGTTTGCTTTCCTGTTTATTCGTGCATTAATTTATTCATTTCAGATGAGGTCCAGATGCTTTAAACTGTATTTTATCTTATTGTTGACAGATATATTACCTGTCACCATAGTGAACACATGGGGCTTTAATCTATTTTGGAAAAGGCTCATAGATTCCAAATGCTCTCCACAAGCTCTCTATATACCTGTTTTCTTATCATCTTCAATCTCCTCCCATTCAAGCTTAATATGGGCTTGACTTCAACCAGCCATTAAATCGACTCAGGGTGTATAACGAAATGTATTTTATGTTTATAGATAACCTTTGTTGAGTTTTGTTTATGCAGTTTGTCACATGCCAAAAATGTGTGGGTGGTTTGGAAGATATTTATCTACACCTCTGCTCCAAAATATTGATGTGAGGTCCTGAAACGGCCACTCCGCCTAGCTAATTTGTGAAAGCCGCTATTGTCTCCCACACAATGGTTTTCTTCAGGGTCCTCTTCGGACACTTCCCCAGACTTCATGCAGGAAAGCCCCCTATCACAGAACAGGCGTTGTTATTCAGTGTCTGCAGGCTTCCCCCAACAAGCCCAAACAAAAGTTCTTTTAATTGGAGTTTTATTAAGGATGAAACCTTCCGGCCCTATTTTACACATGAGCTTTAGCAAAGCTTAAGGGACGGACAGAAGGCTGACCAAGCATACATTTCCACACACTTCTAATGGTAATGTAGGTTTGTTGTCCCTTGTTCTGCTCCAATGTTCTGCTTAACAGAGACATTCTGCTAGCTGCCACAGGAAATAACCCTTAATTAAAGCCACACTGAGGCCCTCTACATTCTGCCCTGCACAGCACTTCAACTGTTTCCGGCTCCATTTCGGTTTTTGTTGTGTCCTCTGATGTGTCCGTAATACGTTATGTTGGGTTCAGGAAGACCAAAGCTCTTATATCTCTGACTTAAACAAGCCTTCGCTTCACGCTTTTAGATTGTACCGTCAGGTTTTTGAGTATTTCTTCAGACCCACTTTACAAATGCCCATCAAATATACAACCAGTTGTGATCTAATGGCCCTTTTGTGTGACTGACAAAACTCTGTTGGACAGTATTTTCAAAGAGGCCAGTAGCTAGATATATGAATGATGCAGAGAGATTTTTTTTCTAAATGCAAGCTGGTATTTATTAAGGAAGAGCGGTGAGAATGTGTGCACCTCTCGCATTCCTCTGACATTGCGTGAACATATTTGCTTTTCCTTGTTTTTAAGTTTCTTCTGCCTAATATGTTGGAGTAGTAATAGAAAGAAGGTGATGCAATTAAGAAAACAAAGTATATCATTTCACTGGTATGGAGCATGAGGGATGTACGGTCAAAGCTGTTGTTCAGGACTTTAAAAGGAAATGTGTATTTAGAAATAGTTTTCTGGCATAAGTTGCCACCTGCTCCACTTCAAAGTATGTCATGCTCCATCAGAACCTCTGAGTCTCCTTGCAGATCAACCCCATGCAAAAACAAGCTTCAGATAAAGCAGGTGCTGGTCCTGGTTCTGTCCATTGGAAAACTGTACAATATTTAATGCCAACCACTTGCTGAATTTATTCTTTGAAGAGATTTTGCATTAAAGTAATAGTTCTGGATTTTTGAAGTGAGGTTCCGCAGTAAGATTATAGTCAGTAAGCATTTTACCTGCAATAGATAACTCCTATGATGTCTTAATTTAGTACAAATCCAGATTAGTTGGTCACAGAGGCTAAAGCTAATGGCTAGTCTGAATGGGGCCAAAATAAACTTTTACCAGCATAACCTCTATGGTGTGCATTATGCAAGTTAGAATGTCTTGACTTATTATAATAATAATAAAAATAATAATAATAATAATCTAAAGTCTTTAAGCGGGCTGCACAGTGGAGCAGTGGGTAGCGTTGGTGCCTTGCAGCAAGAAGGTTCTGGGTTCAAATCCAACCCTGGATCTTTCTGCATGGAGTTTGCATGTTCTCCCTGTGCATGCGTGGGTTCTCTCCGGGTACTCCGGCTTCCTCCAACAGTCCAAATACATGACTGTTAAGTTAATTGGTATCTCTAAATTGTCCTTAGGTGTGCGTGAATGGTTGTTTGTCCTGTGTTACCCTGCAACAGACTGGCGACCTGTCCAGGGTGTACACCGCATCTCGCCCAGTGAACGCTGGAGATAGGCACCAGCAACCCCCACGACCCCATGAGGGATTAAGCGGTTCGGAAAATGGATGGATAAAGTCTTTAAGCAAAAAAGAAAAGAAAAAAAGCTTAAAATAATCACTGTTGGGCAAGTTATTTAGAAAAGTAACTGGTTAGAG
Source organism: Fundulus heteroclitus (assembly GCF_011125445.2). Classification (NCBI taxonomy): domain Eukaryota; kingdom Metazoa; phylum Chordata; class Actinopteri; order Cyprinodontiformes; family Fundulidae; genus Fundulus; species Fundulus heteroclitus. The sequence continues at coordinate 46,471,384 of NC_046372.1, forward strand.
TTACTAGTTGGTTCTCCCAAAAATGAACCAAGTTCCTAACTCCATTACTGCACTATTAAAGTAACTAGTTACAAGACAAAATAACTATGCAGATACATTCTGATCTAAAATGTCAATGAATCAGGATGGCTTTCCTGTCATTACTTTAAATCCTTTAGAGTTCAATAATAAAACATAAAGTTCATGATAATTAATTACATGATTTAAACGGGTGAGTCAAGAGTCAAGACACCTGTCAATTGCAATATATCTATGTAAATATCATTAATAATATTAATATGTTTAATGTTTACTATAAAAATGTTTTAGAACTTCATAATTATTGCACATTAACAAGCTACAACTGGCTATAATATATGTATAGCAATAAAACTCAACATTTCCAAGAAATCTAATAAAATAAAATACACTTTTTCAGCCAGGTAGAACGTACCTCAAGTATTATCATGATTATGACAGTAAGCAATGACAGCATAGTACTAAGGAAGTGCAAACCAAGACACCCAGTTGTAAACCTAACTTCAAACAAACATTAACAAAAATGTTTGTTTGACCTACTTCTGACCATTCATTAAAAACCAGAACCACACTTCATACTAACTACTAACTCGCCATTCACTTATTTATCCATGCTGAACATTTGTGCCTTTGACCTGTGCCTAAACTTCTAAGGGGGTTCCATTTGTGCCAAAAAATATGCTCATGTGTCTTATGATGTGTTCATGTGTCTAAACACTGTCTTTGAATTTGCGTGGCTCCCATGCATGGCGGCGTGTGTCTCTTGTTGTTGGTCTACTCTGTGTGGTTCTCCTCTGTCCTTCGGGTTGATGTGTGGTATCTCTGCAGTAGTTTGTCGGGCCTCTTTGCTCCATGGAGCTGCAGGTTTCAGCAGCTTTCCTCTGGTTGCTTTCCTCTGGTTCATGGAGGGGGAATGGCGATGGCCCTCTGCACCTTTCCCTGAACAGAATTCATATAAGATCTACACCACATATTTTGCACGTTCAAAGACACACACACTTATGGACTAATAATACCTCCGCTGTATTTCCCTGTAATTCTCTGCATTAGTCTGTCCGTCCATCCATCCATCCATCCATCCATCCATCCATCCATCCATCCATCCATCCATCCATCCATCCATCCATCTTCTTCCGATTATCTGGGGTCGGGTCGCAGGGGTAGCAGCTTCAGTAGGCAGGCCCAGACTTTCCTTTCCCAAGCCACTTGGGGCAGCTCCTACGGGAAAATCCCAAGGCATTCCCAGGGTAGCTGAGAAACGTAGTCCCTCCAGCGTATTTGGGTCTTCCTCTGGGTCTTCTCCCGGTGAGACGTGCCCGGAACACCTCACCAGGGAGGCGTCCAGGAGGCATCCTGACCAGATGCCCGAGCCACCTCAACTGGCTCCTCTTGACGTGGAGGAGCAGCGGCTCTATTCTGAGTCCTCCCCGGATGACTGAGCTCCTCATCCTATCTCTAAGGGAGAGCTCAGACACGCTATGGAGAAAACTAATTTCGGCCTCTTGTATCCTGCATCTCATTCTTTTGGTCATGACCCAAAGCTCATGACCATAGATGAGGGTAGGAACGTAGATCAACTGGTAAATCGAGAGCTTTGCCTTTTGACTCAGCTCTCTCTTCACCACAACAGATCGGTACAGCCCCCCTTTCACTGTAGACGCAGCACCAATCCACTGTGAATGCCCTCTCCAGGTCCACAAAGCACATGTAGACTGGTTGGGCAAACTCCCCCACACATTCCAGGATCCTGCTGAGGGTGTAGAGCTGATCCAGTGTTCCACGACCAGGATGAAAACCACACTGCTCTTCCTGAATTCGAGGTTTGACTATCTGATGGCCTCTACCTTCCAGGGTTGCCACCACAACATGCACCAACAACCTTGCGGCCACAGCTCTGACTAGCCACCTCGACAATAAAGGCACAGAAGATGGTCCACTCAGACTCAATGTCCCCCACCTCTCTCGTAACGTGTTCAAAGTTCTCCCGAAGGTGGTAGTAAAAGCTCCGCCACCAGGTAGTGGTCGGTGGAGAGCTCCGCCCCTCTCTTCACCAGAGTGTCCAAGACATGCGGGCCACAGGTCAGATGAAACAACAACAAAGTCGATCATTGAACTATGGCCTAGGATGTCCTGGTGCCAAGAGCACATATGGACATTCTAATGCTTGAACATGGTGTTTGTTATGGACAATCCATGACAAGCACAGAAGTCCAACAACAGAACACCGATCAGGTTCAGATCAGGCGGGCCGTTCCTTCCAACCATGTCCCTCCAGGTCTCACTGTCATTGCCCATATGAGCGTTGAAGTCCCCCAGCAGAGCCAGGGAGTCCCCAGGAGGGGCACTCTCCAGTACCTCCTCCATGGACTCCAAAAAGGGTGGGTAATCTGTACTGCCACTTGGCGCATAAGCACAAACAACACTCGGAATCCATGCCCCCACATGTATGCAGAGGGTGGCCACCCTCTCGTTCACGGGGGTAAACCCCAACATACAGACACTGAGATGAGGGGCAACAAGTGTGCCTCTTTCCTGCTCGGCGCCTCTCACCAGGGGCAACTCTAGAGTGGAAGAATGTCCAACCCCTCTCAAGGAGACTGGTTCCAGAGCCAGAGCCATGCGTCGAGGTAAGTCCGACTATCTGTAGCCGGAACCTCTCAACCTCGCACACCAGCTCAGGCTCCCTCCCCACCAGAGAGGTGACATTCCACGTCCCAAGAGCCAGCTTCTTTGGCCCCTCCGACTGGTGGTGAGCCCATTGGAAGGGGGACCCATGTCTCCTCTTTGGGCTGTGCCCGGCCGGGTTCCATGGCAAAAAGCCCAGCCACTAGGCACTCGCCAGTGTGCCCCCCCTCCAGGCCTAGCTCCAGAGTGGGGCCCCGGTGACCCGTGTCCAGGCGAGGGAAGATTGCATCCATTTGTTTCATTCATCATAATGGGTCTTTGGGTTCTCTCCATTAGTGTCAACTGCTTTGTTCCATATTCTTGCTGCTGGTGTTGTTGTTTTTATGTTCATGGTTTTGTTTTGTCTCTTTCCACGTTTTCATGGTTCTCTTCCCCCATTTTGTCCAGGATGGTCATAGGAGGATTGTTTGAGGCTGTTGTTTTTTTTCTCGGTTTTGTAGTTTTTGTCTATATGTTTTCTTTGTGTCCTGTCCTTTCTCTTTTTCTCTCACTCTGTCCTTGTTATTTTTCTTCCCCTCTTCTTCTGACATGTTTCTCCATCAGTTTGTACCTAACACTTTAACAGCAACAAAATAAAACATCAAGGGTTGGGCGACAAGGGATGATTTATGGATGCAATGCCTCCCTTGGTCAAGTAAGTATTTTTGCCCTAACTACAGTAGCCAGAGCACCATTCACCTTGCCATGATGCTGGACAGAGAGAGAGAGATGAGCTAAAATATAGGAGGCCTCTGGGGGCCTGTTGAGAAATAGCTTTGAATAAGAACAGGTATGACTTGGAAGAATGTGTGTAAAGATGACTGGATGCTGATGTGGGTTTTAGGATTTTTTTTTTATATATGTTATTTATTGGCCATTTTAATGTTTTATTCTGTGGACTGTTTTTGGTGATTGTAGCTTTCCCCTGTCCTGAAATAATTCTTCCCAAGGAAGACTAATGAAGAAATCCTGAATCTTGAATGACCAACCGGTCACCAGTCAGGGATGCCCAAATTGAAGGTCACCAGCCAATTCCTCCGTGCATCTCAAGAAGGGCTGTCAAACGATTACAATTTTTAATTGCGATTAATCACATACTTTCAATAGTTAACTCAAGATTAATTGCAAATTATTCACATATTTTATCTTTCAATTTCTGAAAGTGCAAAAGCTTATTTGGGCATATTAACATGCAATTTTGCAGTAAATGACACAAGTAAAAAACATGCTTGTACAAAAAAGATTTTATTTTATTATTTTTCAAGCACTTTTCAGAGTTGTAATGAAAACATCCTGGTGCCATAAAATGTTAAACTCTGGCCAATAACGGCTAAATCACAAATAATAACGGCCTGATATTTACTTAATGTGTAAACAAATGTGTAAATAAATAAATATTTCATGCCGAAATGTTTTTTGCCTCCTAAACAAAGATAGAAAAGGTATTAAGCATTTACATATAAAGTAATACTAATTTTGCATTTAAATAAAGCCATACGTTGTATTGTTAATTTTTTCACCCTATCACACTCATCTAATCCTGAGCTTTCACACCAACAACAATGATTTCTTTGTATATTTTTTGCATTCTGTTTATATCCACATTCATACACAGTTTTTTTTTAAAGCCTGGAAAAAGGTTTAAAATGTCCAGGTCATTCCAGAGTCTTACACTTTGCTTGCAACTGGGGCAGGTGCTTAATACCCTTGAAAGAGAACTGTTTAGTGCAGCTTCATGTGCTGACACTGTAACTCCAGGTACTTAATTTGGCAATGTGATTGAGCCTTAGTCTGTCAAATACAAAGACAACAAATTAATAAGTATGGTTTATGGGTTGGGTTTCTACAATGTTATCAACGTTTAAACACTCATCTTCAGAACCAATCTCTGCTCAAAATGATGATCTGCACTGTGCAATCTACTTTCAGCAGTTATCACAGGTTATTGTAAACGTAAACTGCAGAAAATACAGGCAGAGTTGCTCCTTCTGCCTTTACTCCCTCGACTCCTATGTCAGCCTAGAGGAGGATGCGCTCCAGCGCATTATGAGGCGGAGGGATATTTCAGCTGGTTATACTCAGTGTCTGTGGCGCAAGCAGGTCTCTTTATAACTCGTCACTTATTTTAGAGCCCAAATTAGCGACTTCACTTTCAGAAACAAGGCCAAAAAAACGCAACCCGCGACTCATGAAATTTACAAGCGACTTTAGAAAAAAGAAGCTCAAAGTCGCATAAAATAAGCGAATTTGGCAACAGTGAGCGCGGATCTGTTTTGCTACAGTCTCTAGAATTCTTGAAACTATGGAAAGCGCAGAGGGTAAATAAAAACACAGTCCGGAGAGCACTGCGGGGAAAAAAACATTAGGAACAGTGTGTGTGTTTAAACGCGCAATTAACGCGCTTTAAAAAAATTGTTGCCATTACGGTCTAACAAAGTTAATGCGTTAATAACGCGTTAAAACTTACAGCCCTAATCTCAAGTCAATGACATTTAGCTATTAAGCTATTTCAATTGGGCTCCTTTCGCATAGGCATTTTATTTTTTGGTTCAGTAGGACTAGTTCATAATGGCGCTGGCAAATAGTGTCAGCGCTGAATGGATCAGTCCTGACACAAGAGGTCAGGTCTTAAGAGGGCGAGGACACCACAGTTGAGCAGAGGGTACCATTAAGCCGTTTGTAGCATGTCACATGAAGACAAAGCCTTTTCATCCTAGCTACTGTGAGGACGTGATGGTGCATGATGCGTACTGTATGTGCTGCTGATAAACAGGAGGCCCTGCTGATGTGAACAGGGTCAAAGCTTTGTGTTGACCCTGAGGTTCTGGGACGGAAACTGCATAGGTCGTGTGAATTGTCAGTCCTCATCAACACAGTCAGTGAGAAAGTGATTGTTCCATTGCAACAACATGCCAACATTTCATGACAGAGTTCATGACTGGCCGCACCATTAGTGGTGCACTCATCAGACTTCAGCAGGGACAAGCCTTACATCATTACTGACCTGAACCGGTCGTTTCTGGTGTTCAAATGAACACAGAACAAATTTATTTGATGGACTTTGAAAGGATCTTGTTGTCAAATGAGAAACTGTATGTATTAAAATACCACATCTGCAGTTCACCTCGTGGTATATTTCTGTCTCCTTCCAGAGTTGCATGACTCTGAGCATAAATTCGACATTTTAAAATCCCAATCCAAAATACATACAGTCATGGCCCTATTATTATGACCTCTGGACTGAGATCAAACAGAATATTGTCACTTGAACTTCCTAACCAAACACAACATTTGAGACAGCTGTTATCCAGAAATCTGAAGGTTTCAAGTAACTTGTGATCCTCCCTTTGAAACAAGAAGGGTGAGGCTGTTATCCCTTGTCATTTATTGGTCGCTGTGGATTTATGCACAAAGCTCAGAACAGGATTTCATAAATGAAATTTTATTTCATGGCACAAGTACATGCTCAGCTTGTTTCCAGCACTATATTACACTTTAGTTTCTATGTGTAGGCTTGAACAAATTACTTTATTGCCGCCAACATCACTGTCCCAATAAGCTTTAAAAAAACACATTGTGGTTATGAATCATTAATGGAGGAAACCCAAAAAAAACCTTCTAGACGGGGGAAAAGTTACATCATGGTTGGTAAAGCTTGTACTGTAATTCTCAAACAAAATAATACGTCTAATTGCACCTTCGTTAACACATGACTGATCCCTGTTTGAAGTGCAAACATTTAAATGCTCATTTACAATATATACAGTGGTTATGGAACTGTTTTTGACAAGGGTTTTGTTAATAAAGAAAAAAAATAACAGTTTCATTATATCATCAAATCAAATGCAGATATAAAAAGTAAAGCATATTTTTTGTTCAGTTCAGTTAGCACATTCTTCAGTACAAAAACTATGGTAAAGAAACAGGAAGCATGAGAATCAAGCAGATTCCTGAACAAAGTGCTTTGTGACCGGATGGAGTTGATGGGCAAATGATGACATGACTGATATTGAAGCTTTGCATACCTTTTTCAGAAGTCTGTCTGCTACTAAAGGCTGAAATAATATCACGAGTTGAGTTAATTGCCAAAAATGGCAACGCCAATCATGGACTGGCTAAAGGAGAAGATGTAATTCAAGGATTTACAAAACACAAACACCCCAAGATGCATCTGAACAGCCACAGGGAAGGCTGATTATTTAAATGACAAACACAATCTCTGGTAAAAACATGAAAATGAGTATTTCATAACCATTTAATTTAAACATGTCATAACAGTGTTTTTTGTTAAATGATTTTCTGAAGTTCAGAGATATTTTCATGTAATCTAATTATCTGAAAACTTTGTAAACCACTTAGAAGTGGTCAACATCCTGCCACGCAATAAAGCACTATCGCTGTGGCCTGAAGGGGGAGATAATATGCTGCTTTGTGTGCTGTCTACTCAGAAGAAAAGAAAAGAAAAAGAAAAGGACTAAAGGGTCTTACTGGCAAATGAATGCAGGTTTTGTTTTTTTGTAGTTCCCGACTGCCACTTTTCTTCTTCTTCTCTTCTTCTGCTGCTGATCTGACATAGTTTTCCTTTTTTGCTGTGTGTATGGCGCCACTCTTTGACCGAGGGTTGTATGGGAATTGTTGATGTGTGCAGTCAGAGAAAACAAAATAATTGGAGCCGCTGAGTTTGACTAACTCCATTAAGTGACCAAATTCAACCAAATGATCTAAGGGTGTGGTGTTTCCGGTGAGTCCGCCGTCTTTCACTAACTCTGCTTATGCATCTAGCAGCAGCCAGCATGAGAACTTGTTTAAACTGGGTTAATGGAGAGGTCGGCCTGCTGATTCCTTATTAAGTAAAAACATTTATATCATAAACCTATCGAGCAAAGAGCATTGAACCTTTTCCTGAGAAAACGGCAGATCAGTTAAATTACATGGTCAGAAGTAGCCTTGATCTCAATACAACTCATTTGAAGTTGGAAAGAATGGTAGGAGAAAAGGCTCCACCTTCATTTGTGAGATTTTATTAATTTCCTAAACACAGAGTGACTAAATTTATTTTCATTTACACAATTTGAAACAAAAAGTATACCACTGATGCAACAGTGTAATACATTTCTGAGGAACTTTTGACAGCTGAGCTAGAATCAGTATTAGAACCAACTTTGTTTGGCAGGTTTGTGCACACAAACAAGGAATTCGACTTTGGTTCAACATGAGCACAGAATGGGTCATATGTGTTTGTTTTTTTGCTGTTGTTGTTTTAGCAGTAAGTTTTGGTCAATAGGCAGACACCCTGTCTACTTTTAAGACTGGGCTTAAAACTTTCCTTTTTGATAAAACATAGTTAGAGTGCCTTAGGTTATCCTGAGTTATCTCTGTAGTTATGTTGCTATAGGCTGCTGGAGGACATCAGGGTCTATTTTTCTCACTCTGCTGAGTTCTCCTACTGTTCCCCAATTTTGCATTGTTTGTTGTTATTTCAGCTTTTAAATTTTTGTTCTCTGTCTTTTTTCTCTTCATAGTAGGTACACCTGATCTGGCATTCTGTTAGCTGTGACATCATCCCAGGGAGGCAGATCATCCGCTATTACCATATAACATAGAAAGGATTCCTGGATCAAATTGTGCTTCTGTGGTTTTGTGTCTCTGCTCTGCCTTCTCTAACCCCTAGTCGGTCGAGGCAGATGACCGGTCACACAGAGCCTGGTTCTGCTGGAGGTTCTCCTCCCTGTTAAAGGGGAGTTTTCCTCTCCACTGTCGCTGCATGCATGTTCAGTATGAGAGATTGCTACAAAGCCATGGACAATGCAGACGACTGTCCACTGTGGCTCTACGCTCTTTCATGAGCAGTGAATGCTGCTTGTAGAGACTTCATGCAACCTGCTGGGTTTCCTTAGAGAGAAAACTTTTTGACCAATCTGTCAGTATGATTTGATTGAATCTAACTTTTTAAAGTGCCTTGAGATGACATGTTGTGAATTGGGACATATGAATAAAATTTAATTGAATGTAGAAAAACTGATCAAATGTCACCTAAAAATTATTTGATATTTTCTTCCAGAGGTTGTAGTCAGTTGTTGAAAATAATACTGTTTTCATTTCATTATTATAATATTTAATTTAAAAGTTTGCTAAAAAACATATCAGGCAAACCTGTAAAGACTGACAGAGGCCCCCAAATAGATCTGCATCAAGTGACAGATTTTAAATTAGTTCTTTCAGGGAAAAAAAAATGATGCCAAAGCTGCATTAGGTAAACCTTGGAAGATTTGGGGAAATCCTTGTTCTTCTCCGTAATTTTGAACTCAACCTGTGAGATGATTTTTGCTGTTTCCTGACTTTTGTTGTTGACACATTACAGTTTGTGACTTTGAGGTCAGCTTAACAATAACCTGCATTGGTGTTCAAAGACTGATGCTGGTTCATCTTTTGTCCTGCTCAATCCAATATTGTCGCTTTAAGGCTGGTAAATACTGAAAATCCTCAAATTGGTTGCCATACTGGCAAACCTACAGAGACACAGTTTACCTGTGTTCACTCCTCAAGAAAGTTTACCTGATATGTGACCTGATTGCCATTGTCCCATGCATACAGAAGCTTATCCTTGGGGTTGTAGTCGATCTGGGTGGTGAAGGAGTACTCATTGGTGAAGGGCAAGCGTGGGACTGCCTCAGTATTTGTGTGGGTATCATAGGCATAGTTCACCTCGCCTTCTTTCTGGTTGTACACGTTGACAGCGTACAGGACACCACAGATTATGAAGCAGTTTCCATACGAGTTCCGCTTAAGGCCTGTTCGGTAGGTTGTTTCCTTTTTCAGGGACAGGTCTCCGGGATCCAGTTTACTAATCATAATTAACTCTTGCTGGTTGTAGTCATAGTCCAGAGATGGGTAGATTACCCACAGGCCACTTTCGTCCACTGCAAAATCAATATCCGAGTGCCCCCTCCACTTCCAGGGGGTGGTATCCTCGTAAACGACATCATGCAGCAGTGTCCAGGCTGCCACATATCGCATCCTCAGATCATACTTAATGATGTTCTTAGTGAAGGCTCTGTTGTAGTAGAAAGCTCCATTATAAACCACATGGCCAGTCCCAATCCAGTTATAGGGCAGTTTGTAAAGGTTACTCCAACGCCCTAGGAGAAACAAGGGGACAAAATTAGCTTTTGCTAATTTATTGCAGCCCATGACTTAATACTCAATTCTCATTTGCAGATAAACACATTCTGCTCTAAAAATCATATAGTCTCTGATGCAATCTGCCCGCATGATTGAAATATCAATATTTAAGTTATCTCTGGTGACTGGTATATTTTGATCCAAGAAAAACCAGGCTGTACTTTTGAAAGAATATTTCTCATCCACTCTGTTGTCATCTTGCCAGCCCCAGGCACGCTCCCTCCCTTATCGTAATGCATCTCCTGAGACTGCAGGGCCTGTGCTCAACTATGAACACTCGATCCAAAAGTGATGTGCCAACAAAAACACAATGTACCAATCAAAGATTGACACATACTCGGCTACAACAAACAAAAAGGTTATTTCCAAACAAGTGGTGAATAAGGAATGACCTAAATGAACTGACGATTTATTGAAGGGTAACCCTAACCTAAACTGAACTGCTTTAAAGTTCATCCTTTGTCTGCTGTTTCGCTATAAACTAATAGGTTATTCAGACAGGTGGCCTCTGCCTCTCATTCAGACTTTGGACATAAAGGGTCTCTACAGGTAAGTTATTCATATAGCCCAACAAGTTTACACATTTGTATTGAATTCAGATAGAACACAGAAGGCGTCTATAGAGTTGTTATTTTATCCAAACTAAGTCACTTATACAGAATCATCAAATTCAAGTACACTTTGTATGAGTGTGGCTTGGCGCTCAGCCTTTTCTGTAAGGAGTTGCGTCTGCCAAAAAAACAATACAAAACAACTGTGTAAATATGTTCTTCTGTTTGCCTGAAGCTGAACAAATTAGGTATTTTGAGGATGCACCAATGTTTGAGGCATGTATATATATATATATATATATATATATATATATATATATATATTCTACAGTATATTTGAGAATTGTTAACTTGTTAACACCTTCATGAATCATAAAAAAGTATGATTTGCAAAACACAATGTGTTTATACTGAGTTATTAGGCAAAGAGATTGATAGGCCTTGATCTCATCCATGGAGACACAACACAGGACCTAGAGCTATTAATGGGTCTGGTCTAAAGCCAGTCATATAATAAAACGGATTACAGTTCAGTTTGTTGTTCATTATTTCAAAGGAAATAATGCCCACACGGACATTGCAGGACAAGAGATACATTCTGCTTTACTCACTATGCTTTGCAAACACGAAGCTTCCTCTGTTAAGCTAATGTTTTCACAGTACCAGACTGTATGCACACAGGCTTTGTGTAACAGTGATCGTGTTTGTTTAAGATTTTCCCCCCTGAACTAACACACTTTGTACTATAGGTGTCATTTTCTAATCACATCCTATTTCCCATTCTAACCCTCCAATCTCAGGAAGTCTGATGTAGATAAACTGAAGCCTGTGAAGAACAAAAACAATGTGCAGCAGAACCCCCTCCCCCTACTCTCAACCTCACTCATTCTCTAGCCCCATCCCAGAGGCCAACTGACTCTCTTAATCCCCTTCTGCTGGATTAAGTTCAAAAGGAAAGGCCAAAGCACATGTCAATAAACAGCAGGAATCACGGTTCCTCACAGAGATACCTAGTCATCCGCACACAGCTGAGAGCTCACCACACTGCAGGATGCCTCACATGTAACTGCATTTAGTAAACCCATTGTCCAAGGATATATAGATCAACAAGTCAATTTCAACATGTGCAGCTGTTCTTCATGCGCCTGAATAATCTATTCCATTTCTTGAGTTTATTATGAAAGGGTGGACTTTCTCCCCCAAAGAATCTCTGAATAGAACAAGACAAATTATTTCACACATCTGCTCGGTCTTACAAAGCTTAATAAATTACATGATTGATTTTGTTGCAGCAAACAAGTATGTGTTTAAACAAGGTGATGATTAAATGTATGTATTACAAAGACCATTCAAACTGGATTATTCCCAAAAGATAGGAAGGATGTGACTGTTTGAAACCAACCTTACCCATATTCTATTTGAGTTTGAAAAAATCTCGTTTTGGAGGAATACAATGTACGTAACATGCTGCATATTGGTGACATTGCAGTGGTAATTGAAACTGTTATTGAGTCAAACATAAATCTGGATTTCTCTGGTGTTTATCCCACAGGAGATATTGGGTAAAAGATGGGGATGAAATGAGAATGACATTGCTCTGTCAAGGCCTAAGGGAGTTATTCTATGTGGATCTGGGGTTAAACAGCTAACATTCTGCTATGGGGGTAAAATAAGCATTTATAAATAAATAATTCAGTTTGACTGTACTATGCTTCCCAGAAATTGGATGGATTTGTCATACTTAAACTGTTCATATTTTGCTGTAAAAGAAGCTTTTGCCCCCTTGCAGTTTTTTTGATTTTGCTTTCCTTTTTTTTCTTTTTGTTGTTGTTGTTGTTTTACAACAATTATGTTCGGAGACTGCGTGAGTGGCCACACTTCAATTGTTTACACCATCGGCTGCTAGTTTTAGGTAGCTACACCTTGCTGGCTTAGTATTCCCCATCTGAAAAACTGGACATGCAGGACCAGCACTGGCATTGGGTATTGTAAACAGAAGATAAGGTACAGACAGGTTATCCCACCCATCGACATGGGAAATGTGAGATCCCTTCCCAACAAAGGGAATGAATTGAAGGCTTTAACCTGGCATCAACGGGCTAATTTAGAGAATACCCTGGTGATGCTAACTGAGATGTTGCTAACTGCGCAAAAGGCTGGTTCACACGGCAAGACTTTAAAATAGTCAGCCGGTTTTCAAAGCCTCAAAGGCACTACATGTAATGACAAAAAAAAAATGCAGATAAAACAGATTAACAGATTTGGTCAGACGGCAAGAACAACACACCACACACGAACAGCTTTCAAGTTTGATCATTCAGATGTCAGATGGGAAATCTTGCGAACATTAAACATGAGGTCAGAGTAAATGAACATGGACAATGAGGAAGAATGATGGTGATAGTTTGTGGGCAAAATTTAACAGAGAAAAAAACAGAGAAAAGAAAAGGCATTGGTTAAAGGAACGGAAACAGCGTGAACTAGGGGCTCTATGGTTGCTGCACTCTCTGGGTTTTCCTTACCTCGCTTACTGAATTGCTACATGTCACATTGGACAGGCTGCGTGCTCGTTTGTCCTCGGGGAACTCCCCACATACTAGGATATCGGGCCAACACAATCCAACATGTTGAATATCCCTAATTTGCGGTCGGAGCGATCCCAACGTTCTATTGAGCAGACCAGATCACTCTTAACACATCACACACGGCAGGAATTTATCTTATGATTACCATATGAGCTATCCCGAATATTGGCTCATGTCGGAAGGGAAGATCGGGGTAAAATTCAGGCTAAATATCCAGCCAAGTGAACCAGGGTTAACTCCTGACACACATGAACATGGGTCTCATTTACTCTGGGCTGACAGAACCAAGGAGCGTGGTGAGAAGAGAGGTCGGTGGGGCTGTGTTTCTGAGTGATAGCTGGTGTAACATTTAACTAACAAAGAGATGCTCTGCAGTAAGGACAGTGAGCTGCTAGCTGTTAAAATTAGGCCATACTACGCTGCCTGGCCAAAATAAGTTGCCACCTGGATTTAACTAAGCAAACAGGTACCAGCCCCCCATTGCATAATTACTGCACGGGTGATTATGTTTCAGCTGGCAACAAGTTATTTAAGCCCAACTGGTGCAACGAGTTGCTTCTAGTTTCTTAAACAACCATGTCGAACGACTCATCCCGCGGTCATGGAAAAGATGTCAATCTGTTTCAGAAGGGTCAAATCATTGGGATGCAACAATCAGAGAAAACATCTAAGAAGATTACAGAAACTGCTAAAATTGGGTTAAGAACTGTCCAATGCATTATTAAAAACTGGAAGGATAGTGGAGACCCATTGTCTTCCAGGAAAAAATGTGGCCGGAAGTGATGTACCCATCATCTCTAGTGCCTACTGTACCAGCCTGTGGGGGCAGTGCTATGATCTGGGGTTACTGCTGTTGGTCAGGTCTAGGTTCAGCAACAGTATGTGCTCAAAGAATGAGGTCAGCTGACTACCTGAATATACTGAATGACTGCGTTATTCCATCAATGCATTTTTTTCTTCCCTGATGACAGGCATATTCCAAGGTGAGAATGCCAGGATTCATCGGGCTCGATCTGTGACAGAGTGGTTCAAGGAGCATGAGACATCATTGTCACACATGGATTGGCCACCACAGAGTCCAGACCTCAACCCCATTGGGAATCTCTGGGCGCAGCGGGGAGGCTTTACCATCATCAATGCAAGATCTTGGTCATTATCTGCCACATTAAACAATAAACACTGAACTTATTGTATGCCAGCGTAAAGTAGGCATACAGCTCATCACCTCTTCCTGGCATGGGGGGTTCAGACCACAACCTGGTTCATATTTCTGCACAGAGAGCCAGTCGTACCAAAGCTTAACGAAGGGATAGTCCGTGAAGACCACAACCAGGCTTAAGCAGGGAATACACAGGGCGCGTAACGTAAGCGGTACGGCTTACGGGCACAATTTTAAAAGCGTACATTTACACCAGACGATGTAAAGTACGCTCCACAGCTGCATGTTTCTGCACAGAGACAACATTTCACCATATGGAAAGAGCACCAAGTAGACGGTCCACCTTGGTCTTTCCTTCTGCTAGTTGACGAAATGTTGTGAGGTGAAAGGCAGAGAGCTCAGCAGCAATGGTTGCATCCCATCAATCTGCGGCACCAACAAGGTGACTTCTACCAGCTTGTGGCTGAACTGAGACTCAACTACTATTTTGGAATACTTTTGGAAGTGAACTTTGACACACAATGTTGTATTTATGTTCATTGCCTGGCAAACAAGAGCGTATATGTGTCTAAAATTAGAACATCAATCTAATTTAGGCGTGTATGCTGCTTTGATGCACTTACGTGCTGGGCTGCATCTGGTGTATTTCCTCCTTTAAATTATAAGCAACTAGACAGTCTCGACACTTATCCAGGAGTCTTTGTCAGTTCTGGTGTCTAGCACTTGGGCAACCTGTAGTTGGAGCGCTGCTGTTGTGGCGGACCACTAGGGGGCTCCACTCTCACTCAGTGGAGAAGTTGTAGTGAGGAGAAATATGTTTGTTCGTTGGTGTATATATATGGTTTTCTGTACAGTTGCTCTCAGTTGGAGTCGAGTAAAGAGCTGTTCAAACCTACATCCTTTGTGTCGTCATTTTCACTCCTCCACATTGGTGACCCCTGTGAGCCAACATGTCCACATCTGATGGCCTGCCCAGCTCCTCACAGCCGATCGCTGTCTCTGGTGGACCTCCACCGGCTCCTCCGGCTTCTTTTGCTGTGGCCGTTAAGATTCCGGATTTCTGGCTACATGATCCGCAATCATGGTTCTTCCACGTCGAAGCACAGTTTGCTCTTCGTGGAATCACATCGGACGACACAAAGTACCACTATGTGGTTTCAGCGCTGGATCCACCATCCACCAGGCGCGCGATGACCCTGCTTCGCAACCCTCCCGCGGACGGAAAGTACAGCGCGCTCAAACACCTGCTTCTCCGCCGTTACTCCCTGTCCGACGCAGAACGCGCCGAAAAGCTGCTTTCTCTCTCGGGGTTAGGAGATGGCTCAGCTTTGGAGCTCATGGAAAGTATGCTGTCCTTGCTGGGTGACGACGAAGGCGGATTTCTTTTCATCCACCTGTTCCTGCGACAACTCCCGGCTCCGGTGCGGATCGCTCTGGCTAACTCATCCCTGCTGCGTGAGAAGGATTACCGCTCGCTGGCTGAGGAAGCTGATCGCATCCTCCTGGCTTCCAGGACCTTCACGGTCCAGTCGCTGGCCAAGGAACCTGCGGCAGCTTTTTCTGAGCCTTTGCCGTCTTCAGCGGTCGATCAGCCATCGGTGATGGCAGCGATCGCCACCAGGAAACGCCAGAAGCCGGCTCTTTGTTTCTACCATCAGCGCTTCGGCGTCAGGGCGCGGCGCTGCCTCCCGCCCTGCAGCTTCAAGCCGCCGGGAAACGACCAAGCCGACGCCTGCTAGCAGCCGCGGCCGTCGGCGATAAGGAGAGGTTGCTCTTTATTGAGGATTCGCGATCGGGGAGACATTTTCTGGTGGATTCGGGTTCGCAGAAGAGCCTCGTTCCCCCGGCGGGCTCCGACAGGCTTGCTGAGGGCTGCGGTCCCCAGCTGACCGCCGCTAACGGTTCTCCCATCAGAACATTCGGAGAAAGGTTGGTGACTGTCTGTTTCAATGGACGTGACTTCCAGTGGAACTTTGTAGTAGCTGCGAGCTCTGTCCCCATCATAGGGGCTGATTTCCTCTGTGCTCACGGCCTGCTTGTGGACGTTGCAAACCGGCGTTTAATTGACGCTGTGTCTTTTTCTTCACTGCCTTGTATAACGCGAGGAGCTGGGCCGTTAGTACACACTAATCTTTTAGCTTCAGGGGACGCGTTCCAGCGTTTATTGTCAGATTTTCCCTCTCTGACTCTCCCCAATTTTTCAAACACAGACACAAAACATGGGATAGAGCATTATATCCCCACAACCGGCGCTCCAGTGTTTGCGCGCGCGCGCCGCCTTGACGCGGCAAAGCTGGCTGTTGCGCGGGAGGAGTTTGCCAACATGGAGCGTTTAGGGATCGTAAAGCGCTCCAACAGCCCCTGGGCGTCACCGTTGCACATGGTGCCCAAGTCGGACGGCCAGTGGCGGCCTTGTGGGGATTTCCGTCGTCTAAATAACGTCACAGAGAATGACCGTTATCCTATCCCCCACATCCAGGATTTCTCTGCCCATCTCTCCGGGACATCCATTTTTTCTAAAGTGGATTTGGTGCGGGGTTATCACCAGGTCCCTGTGAGAGCTGAGGACATCCCTAAAACCGCGGTGATCACTCCGTTTGGCCTGTTTGAGTTTTTACGCATGCCATTCGGCCTTAAAGGTGCAGCTCAAACATTTCAGCGGTTGATGGATTCCGTTCTGCGTGGGTTGTCCTTCGTTTTTGTATATTTGGACGACATCCTTGTGGCCAGCAGCTCGGCCGAACAGCACATGTCCCACCTACGTCAGGTTTTTCAACGTTTGGCGGCACATGGCCTGATTGTCAACCCCGCAAAATGCCAATTTGGGTTGCCGGTCATGGATTTTTTGGGCCACCGCATTTCTGCCAGTGGTGCGGTCCCATTGCCACAGAAAGTTCAGGCGGTGGCCGATTTTCCCCGCCCCCAGACGGTTAAAGCCCTGCAGGAGTTCTTGGGGATGGTTAATTTTTACAACCGCTTTATCCCCAATGCAGCACAACTTCTGCAGCCGCTTTACGGTGCGCTCAAACAACGAAAAGCCACCGACAGCATCGACTGGGTCCCTGAACGCCTCCAGGCGTTTGGTGGCGCTAAGTCTGCTTTGGCCGACGCTGCTCTTCTGGCCCACCCTTCCCAGTCAGCTCAGATCGCTCTGACAACTGATGCATCTGACGTGGCTGTGGGGGCGGTTTTAGAGCAGCGTGTCTCTGGTGTTTGGCAGCCACTTGCCTTTTTCAGCCGTACTTTGCGGGACAATGAACGGAAATACAGCGTTTTTGATAGAGAGTTGCTTGCTCTCTACCTGGCTACACGCCATTTTAGATATTTCCTGGAGGGCCGCTCATTTACTGCCTTTGTGGACCACAAGCCCCTCATCTTTGCCATGTCCAAAACATCCGACCCCTGGTCCGCACGACAGCAACGCCACCTTGCCGCCATTTCCGAATTCACGACTGACATTCAGCATGTTGCTGGCAAGTCCAACTTAGTGGCTGACTGTCTGTCTCGTGCGCTGATCTGCCCAGTTTATGTAGGTATCGATTTTTCTGCTATGGCTGCAGACCAGCGCAGTGATGCAGACATCCTTGCGCTACAGACTGGGTCCACGGGCCTCCAGCTGGAGGAAAGACAGATGCAGGAAGGTGGTCCTCCTCTGATCTGTGATGTTTCTACTGGCTGTCCCCGCCCTCTGGTTCCTGTTTCGTGGCGCCGCCGGGTTTTTGACACGTTACACTCCCTCTCGCATCCCGGCATTAGGGCCTCCGTCAAACTGGTCAGTTCTAAATTCGTTTGGACTGGACTGCGCAAAACGGTTAGAGAATGGGCTGCAGCCTGTGTTCAGTGCCAGCGTGCTAAGGTCCAGAGGCACACTAAAGCACCTTTGGAACCGTTTCCCATCCCTGACAAGCGGTTTGATCATGTGCATGTAGACCTTGTGGGTCCCCTTCCCCCATCACAGGGTTTCACACATCTCCTGACCATGATCGATCGTACAACCCGGTGGCCGGAAGTGGTTCCGCTGTCATCTACAACGTCAGCAGCAGTGGCCCGGGCTTTCCTGTCCAACTGGGTTGCACGTTTTGGCCCCCCCTCTGACATTACCTCTGACAGAGGCCCACAGTTCATTTCAGAGCTTTGGTCTGCCATGGCTGATGGTCTGGGGATCAAGATCCACCGCACCACTGCGTACAATCCGCAGGCTAATGGGTTGTGTGAGCGGTTCCACAGGTCTTTGAAAGCTGCGCTCCGTGCTTCTTTAACTGATGGAAACTGGGTTGACCGCCTTCCATGGGTCATGCTCGGTTTGCGTTCAGCCGTTAAAGAGGACCTTGGTGCTTCCACAGCTGAACTGGTTTTCGGTCAGCCCCTGCGTGTCCCTGGGGCGTTTTTACCTGATTCCCCTGCGCCACAGTTCAGTCCACTTGGGCAACGTTTTTTCCCTCAGGGAGACTCCTTTCATGTTCCCACCCCTGTTCACCATTGTTTGCCCCGGTCCTTTGTTCCTGAGAACTTAGAGAACTCTAAATTTGTTTTCGTTCGACACGATGCACACAGAACACCCCTACGACCTTTGTATGATCCTCCACACTGTAACAGAATTGAGAAAGACTCCTGGATAGGTGTCAAACATTTTGAGAAAAACTGAGTGAGAGTCTGATTGCCTCAGATTTAAGCTTGTTTGTGGTTGCTGCATAACTGAGCATTTGCACAGGCAGGGCTGTGGAAACTGAAGAAGCTTTGAGGGACTTTTTCAGCTCCTCTGTGTGGAAAGGGCTCTGTGATCCTCAAGGAGAGGACATTGACAGCATCACAGAATACGTCACAGACTACATAAACTTCAACACTATGCCCCTGATGAAGATATGCTGTTTCTCCAATAACAAACCTCAAATCAACTCTGAAGCAACTCTGGTCTAAAGTGGCAGGCATAAATACACCATAAGGTTTTCTGCTGGCCTAGTCAAAGTCCTAGTTTAAATCTAATTAAGACACTTTGAAATTACCTCAAACTGGGCATTCATGCTTAAAAGCCCTTCAAGCTGACACAATTAAAACTGTGTTAACATGCATAAAGAGCAGCTCCAGTATGTAACAACTTACACACTGTACTGTGATAACTTAATTAGTCTTTGTGGATGGTTTCCCTACTTTGTCAACAATGGTGGGATGCAGCCCACCCACTCATTCTTTGGTTGAATTTATGTATTAAGTTCCTTTAGGGACAGGTGCATAATAACGCTGACAAACTCAGAGATTATAACAAGAGGAGTGTGCTTCCAAAAATCAACTTCTTGCAGTTAAACAACTTTATAAAAATCCACATGAGACAGGGTGATGAGTCGCTGGTAGTTTGAAGCAATATTAAAGTACAGCATGGACAGATCCATAAACTTTAAATCTTAGCATAGGCTTAAATCTTAGCATAGGCTTGATGGTGTGCAATACGGGATTCAAGGAGAAGGCTTGAAGTCCAAACACAGGAGTAATCTACATTTTGTAGAGGAATGTTATGGTTTTTTTTTTAAAAAAAGACCTGAATGATTCAAACCTTGTTTGAAGTTGTCCAGGTTACGGAACTCCACAAGGTTGTTACCGTAGTAGTAATTCGTCACGTAGATTTTGGAGTCCTTAGCCAAAGGATCCTTCATCCAGGCTCCCTCATTGCGCCCATAACTGTGTTGTTTCTCCGGTTGCTCAATGGATGCCAAAGTCCCTTCACAGTTGAGGATCTTCCCTAAAAGTAACAGTGACAAAAAATTCAAATTGCATGTTTTAGAAAAGGTTGACCTGCATGAACATGATCTTAAACTGATTCCATGCTTGTACATGCCTTTGCTGCACAAGGCTGCACACTATGCTGCTGCTCAGTTGGCAAATCTCACTGTACTGATAGCATGCAGCAAAATACCGATCTTCCTGACAGCAGAAAGTTCAACACATACCTGCTCTGTGGAGACTGGGGCGACTGTTGTTGTTGGAGTTGTCCAGTACCAGAACAATGGTAGGAGCTGGTCTTTCAGACAGGGGCATACTTTGGGTAGTGGTAGTAGTGGGCTCTGAGCTGGTGGAAGTCGTGGTGCTGGTAGTAGTGGTAGTAGCAGTGGTAGTAGTGGTAGTAGTAGCAATGGGAGCTAGAGTAGTATCGAAGAGCTCAGTCACAGTTGCCTCCACAGGTTCTAGGATGGTTTCAGCCCCTCCATCCTCAGACTCGTTTTCTGTCAGATGATGGACTGGGTGTGTTTTCACAGAGTGGTCTGAGAAGAGGAAGCAGATAAAAAAAGGGAATCAGGACAAGAGAAACAATAAATGCAACAAGGTTTCAATTGGTCAGCATGGACACAAACTGAGAAGCATTTCTAATGGCCAACGGCAGGATGATGGGTGCTGAGGCTGAAGAGAAACTGGGCCCTTTCTCGATACTTAAGTACAGACAAGTACGCATTTTGAGAAGGGGCCCCAATCTTCTCTTTAGGCAATAGAAATGCCTTCCAGTTTGTGTTCATACCAACCAAAACAAACATGCGCACTTGTGGCGCAATGATCAAAAGCAATGCAATTGCTAATGCCCCTGCTGACCAAGAAATACCATACCATACCAACTTTATTTATGAAGCACTTTGTACACTGATAGGACCAAATTGCTGTACGCAATCATAAAATACAATGCAGTTATAAAATAATGTACAACCAATGTAAGGAAGCTAAAATAGGGGAAATGTGGTCAAATTTTCATGTACCTGTTAAAAGACGTGCAGCAGCATTTTTTACCCTCTGAAGCTGGGAAATATATAAATTACTGATTCCTATATAAAGGGAGTTACAGTAATCCAGCCATGTGGTCACAAATGCATGGATCACTGTTTCGTAGTGCTGTCTGGAAGGAATAGGTTTTACTTTGGCAAGCTGCTTTAAGTGGAAAAAGCTGGATTTTATAACTGCTCTGATGTGTGCTTCCATGTTAAGACTATCATCCATCTTAACCCCTAAATTAGTAAAAACCGACTTAACATACTGGGCCAAAGAGCCAAGACTGGACAGGGAATCAACAGTGGATCTGCCAAAAAGCACAACCTTTGTCTTGTCTTCATTATGTATCAAAAAATTTAGGGCCACGCAGGCCTTCACATCTACCAGACATAAAAACAGAGACCGAAGAGAGGTGGAGTCTACGTTCTTTAGCGGTAAATATATCTGTGTGTCATCTGCATAGCAATGAAAAGAAATCCCATATTTTCTAAAAATAGAGCCGAGAGGAAGAAGGTACAACAAGAGAAGAAGCGGGCCTAGAACTGAGCCCTGAGGGACACCACGCGACAGGGGAGCAGAGGGGGACCTATGGACATCAAGACAGACACAAAAAGTACGCTTAGCCAAATAAGATTTAAACCAATCCAGAGCTATGTGACCGATGCCCACCCACTGTTCCAAACGGGAAAGTAAAATGTCATGATCAACTGTATCAAAAGCAGGGGATAAATCCAACAGCACCAAAACAACAAAGTTACCAGAATCAGTTGCTAAAAGTATATCATTAAAAACTTTTAAAAGAGCTGACTCTGTGCTATGAAATGGTTTAAAACCGGACTGAAAAAACTCTAATATATTATGTTCATTAAGATAAGCCATTAGCTGATTGTAGACTACCTTCTCAAGAATTAAAAAAAATAAAAGGCAATTTAGAGATAGGTCGATAATTTGCCAGAACAGTAGGATCCAAAATTGGCTTCAGAACTGCATGTCTCAGAGTTTTAGGAACAACACCTGAGGACAAGCTACTATTTACAAGAGCAAGGACAGAAGGACCTATAGTAGAAAAAACGTGCTTAAATAATTGGGGTGGAATAACTTCATCCGGAGAACCGGTTGGCCTTAAGTAACTAACCACCTCCTGCGATGATTGCAAGTTCACACATTCAAAGCTGTGGAAAACAGCAGAACAAGGCACCACAACTGAAGGGTCATAAGCAGAGGGGATGATCTGGGCCCTAATAGAAGCGACTTTCTCATCAAAAAAGTGTAAAAAGCTTTCACATGCAGTAGGTGAGGTCTCCATAAAGCCACTATGTGAATAATTTAGAACTGAGTTAATCATTTTAAATAAGATAGCAGGATTATGACTTTTTTGATACAATCAAACCCGACAGGTGCTTTCTTTGGGTGCCTTTTACAATTCTTTGATAACGGCGCCAACATTCCTTTAATATTTAGAGAGACACCTGTAATTTGTCCTTTCTCCATTTGCATTCTGCTCTGCGACAGTCTGTCCTGGAAGCCCGAGTGACCTCATTTAACCAGGGTTCACGCTTGGATTTTTGAAAGTTAAATTTTTAGTAGTGCCACCAAATCCAGGGCTGCTTTACTGGTAGAATAAAACCAGTTGCTGAGTTCCTCCGTGTTATTTCATCTGTGGAATGCCCTCCCTGACACCTTGAGGGCACCTCAATCCACTGAGTGTTTAAAAAAGGCCTTAAAACATTTCTATTAAGCAAGGCTTTTGGTTCTTTTGCTCTTCTAAAATAGCTTTTTTAACTTTTTATGCTTTTTTCTTTTTTACCTGTAGCACTTGGAGACCTTTTGATGGAAAGTGCAGTATAAATTAAATGTATTATTATTATTATTTTATTATTATTTCCCACAGCCTCTGGGATGGTACAGTTCTGATTAAAAACAGAAGAAAACTGACCAGCAGTAGGGTTAAAAACACGACAGAGCCGAGCTGCAGCGCGTGTTTTAGCTTTTGCACAGGACAGCGTTATCTCAAATAAAACAGGCATATGGTCTGAAAACAACGAGTCACCAATTTCTAAATTAAAAACTGATAGACCATAAGATAAAACCAAATCAAGAGTGTGACCATGCTCATGAGTAGCACGATTCACAGACTGCACACAATTAAAAGAATCAATAACATTAGTAAATGACTGAGCCATAGGTGAAGTCGGACAACAGACATGAATATTAAAATCACCAACAATGAGAACTCAGTCATATTTTGGCATGATATCAGCCAAGAAATCAGAAAAGTCACTTATAAAGTTTTTTGTTGTACTTTGGTGGTCGATAGACTGCGGCACACAACACAGTGTGAGAGCTGCCAAGTTCGAATAGGCTAAGCTCAAAGCTACTATAGGAGGGTAGAGGCAACTGCTTGCAAGTAAAACAACTTTTAAAAACAGTCACTATTCCTCCACTGGAGCCCGACATCCTTGGAGAATTAAAATAGCCGCAGTTCCCCGGTACAAGTTCATTAAAAATGCTAGAGTTACCCAAACCACTTATCCATGATTCTGTTATAAATAAAACATCTAATCCTTCAGAGGAAAAGAAATCCCTAATTCCGAAAGCTTTATTTGCCAGCGACCTGGCTTTATCAAACCGATCCTGGCAGAAATCGGAGGATCTATGTCATCAGCTAGTGTCCGGGACTCCCGGCAGAGAGGGCGCAGGTTGCTATGATTCACCCGGCGTCTACAGGGCCGAGAAGCGCAGGGACCACGGGACTGGAATACTTCATCCTGGGTTCCACTGACGGGTACCAGACAGGCATCCACAAGATCCAATACACAGGAAAGGCAGGAAAGGCAAGAAAGGCAGGAAAGGCGCGCTCGCTTCCATCGGAAAGGTAGAGTCCAGAAACGACAAAGGTGAGCTGGAATGCCCAACACCAGGGTTGAAGTTTTGTCTGTAGTATAGGTCCTCGGTAACATATTTCCAGTCGAGGCACCAATGTCCAGCAATGTTTGGCGGTCATGCACAATCAGAGAGTTTACACTTGTAATAAATTTAAAAGCGGACATCAGACAAAGGAAAACAGGAGGAGAGTCAGACGGTAAGCCTCAAACACCGGCGCCATCTTCCATCTTCTATTACGGGCAATTTCTCTGTTCACAAGAAATGCGTCTTTGCTCCACCCTTCAGAGGAATCCCTGCCCCCGGAAGTGCAGAGACAGGAAAATAAAATCAGAAAAAATGGCAAACCCCAAAAACTGTAGGCTGAACTTTTGCATAGAGATTGTAAATGACTCTCAATACATGCTTTTGATTACAAAGTTTTTCAAAGTTCCATTTTTGAAACACATTTTGCTTGCAATAATATTGAAACAAATTTGCTTTCATAGATATCTACGTCACAATTGCCCAGGTCATTTTATTCACCTAGGATCCTTAGAACGAGAACCTCCAGGTTTTTTTTACTGCACACACAGTAGTTGGAAACAGGACGACTATAAGAGCGCAAATGAAACAGAATAAAGCCACCAAAAGCCTTTGATTACCTAAACGTCAACTAAGGTTTACGATCAATTTTACTGACAGCTTTCAGACCCGAGTTCTTCTTGTGGAAGAATTATTCAAATGTTACGTGGTTTAACGGTTTACTCAGGTCTCGGTTGCCATGTCCTCTGGTAAAACCTGAACAGTCTGCACCATCGGCAGCCTTCATCTGGTCCTGAAACAGCTGCATTCCAAGCTGCCTGACAGATGTGTGAGGAAATTACGGCACAATATCTTCTTGACACGCATGCTGAGACCACATGGACCTGATGACAGCAAGAAGCCATCTTCTAGAAAGACTTCAAACAATTAAGTGTTTCTGGTTTCAGAATGTCTTTCATTGAAGTCTAAATTGTTTCAAGGATTAGCAGCAGCATGAATGTGAATGCAGGGACCAAACATACACAGCAGAGATCAGTGTGTTTTATGGGTCTTGTTAAATCTGATTTGTTAAAACGGTATTGAGGTCTAAAGGCCATAAAGTCCCTGACCAGCCCCTAACTCTAACCGACATCTTTTGGCTGGCAGCATATGGAGCTTATATAAAAGATAATATCATCTAATTGTTGATGGATGGGACAGCTCTCTGTGTCCAGTAAAACACACGCAAAGAACATTTTGGAAATACATGTTGTTAGCACAGATCAAAGACTCTTAAATCAAGATTGATATTGTAATGAAGCACTGTAAGTATTTATAATTGAGTCATTTTTTTTGCTTGATTTATACAATATGTCCAGCATTCTAGTTGCATGACTACTTTCTATTAAATTGCAAATGCAGAAAAAAATTCTTTGTCTATTGCAAATATGTTAAAAAATGAAAAGCACCAATACAATGATATTGTCTCTAAAACCACATGGTGTGTTGTAAGAAAGGCAACTTCAAAAGAAAGTACCGAAATATAAAAGGAATACACATTTTTTTATTTTAATTTCTCACATTCAGGACACATTTTTGTACTGATACATGGTAGTTTTATTTTTTGTATTGTTTTTTTTTTAGGATGAAATGAAAAAACCCATATTACGGTTGAATGATGTCAGGACAACATGTACTTAAAGTGAACATTGTGATATTGGGATATATTATGTTTCTCCAATATTTTCCTGACTCCTTTCTATCTTTTCCTTCATCATCATCATCATCATGTCCCCACCACTCTTTCAGTTCTTTAGCATCCTGACCACAAGGACTGACCTCGGGCCTACTATGTTACTGGCAATGCAGAACTTGCAGGCATGGCCCTTGAAACAGAATATTCTAGCAAATCTTGCATCTTAGTTGCCTTTTGCGATAGCAGACATTAATGCTGATAAATGTGATTCAACATATTGTGTAACTCTAGCCATTGTTTCCTTCTCAGTTTGGCCAGTGTACGGTTTAGCCTTCCATTTTTTTTATCGTGCTTCCTTGTAACAATGTCTTAAAATCTTGTTCATCTTGCACATATGTTGTTTATAACTGAAGGCAAATAATAAATAAATAAATAAAATGTCCGGAAAGCAAGTACTTTGAACATGCACCTATGTTAACAAGGCAAACAATGCTGGAGCCGTTGCTTGTGTTTTGGTACACACTGCCTGAATCCATAGCCATTTTGGTATTAGCGCACAAAGATTAAAACTGCAATATTAATATGTTTATAGACTGTTTATAATTCTAAACAAAAGGCCTCCCCTCATAGAAATTATTCGGATCAGGAATAATTTGGTCTGTATGGTGAATAAGATCTATTTTAAAAGCTAAACAATTTGAATGGTATAAAATATCTGTTTTTGTTTTGCTGTTTCATTATTCCATTTTTCTCCATTGCTTATGTTAGGCTCTAGAAAAGGTTGCAGTCAGGCATATTGGCAACTGCTCTGTGTTGACATGAGGAAAAAAGAGAGAGTGTTTGGTGATGCATTGGGTTTCCTAGAACACGATGACATTTGGCTTGTGGACACTTCAGTCTGGTCTATAATGTGTCCCTCCCACTGATTCTGAGAGGAAACTATTTGACCCAGTATAAAGGCTTTGCAATCCTCTAATGTAGCCCTGATCCTGACTATGGAGAAAATATTTATTTAACAGCATTTATTTTGTATACAGCTAGATGAACACAAAATAAAACCTAATCTAGAGAGATGAGAACTATAAGAGACAGGGAAATTAATCATGTGGAAAGGCAGAAGAACTTGGAAAATGAACTGATGAGGCTTTATGCTTGTGAGTAATAGGAAGTGTGTGACAGCTAGGTCATTCAAAAAAAAAAAGGGTTGACACTGGGTGGAAATAAGAGGACACACAGGAAAGTTTTTTAAAATGAGAAGGCAAACAAAAATAGGCAGAAATAAAGCAAAACAATATTTTTCAGCAGCTCCATAGTTACAGTCACAACCTTTTAGCTATTTAACATATTTTTGATTTCATATGATGAAAGGCAGGAAAGCCTGGAGTCGTATCTGCCCCTTCTGGATGATTTAAGGGTCACTGCATCCTGTTTGCAGCAAAAGGAACAGGTGTGGAGATTTGACAAGGGTGGCTGGGTTCTGTCAGGTTCATATAGATGGCAGAACATAGCTTCTGACAGCACTATGCATGTACCCTGTGAAAACACAGCAGGCCTAATCGCCCCTCTACAGACCTAAAGAGCGGAGGAGTATTCAGCAAAGCTTTTCTCTACAATGGAGACGCCCTCTCCCCCCCCCCCCTCTTCACTGTGAGGCCTGTCATGAAGGTGGCAGCTCTGCATTCAGACGGTCCTCCGTTAGTACGAACTACAACGTTAAAAGACTGGATTCGATTTCCTGCACATGAAAAACTCCATGCCAGAACAGATAAAGAGCTGGTGCTTTTTTTAACCATTCCTTTTGGCTCTGATATGAAAAAAAAATGAGCAAAATAATGGCTGCCTTATCTGACAGTCATTTAAAAATGTATTCAAAGAACGTTTCCTGTGTCCCTTGTTGGTAGCAACCCAGTGATTACTGGCCCTGCTGTTCTGACTACTTGCCTGCTGCCCCCTGATACAGTGTCATGTGGGCTCAGAGACTAATTCGGATCACTTTCAACACCACAGAGGCTCAGACACAGATGATCACACCCACCGAAGCAAATCCAGCTGATTGCTGGACATATTGTTTGCTTTAGCTTACAACTTCTGACGAACTACATTTGGAGAGAATACAGACTGTTTGCAACAAACTTAAGACTCTTACCTCCTCTCTGGTCGTCCTCATTGGTTTTAGAGGCCTTGTAGTACGTGATGCTCCTCACCACGCCAGGCTGGTGGCCAACCACCTTCGATTTTGGAGTGGGGTCAGGCTTAGCTGGTTTCCCCGGTTTTATGACCTCTTTCTTGGGCTTGAAAGGTTTTTCTTTTGGTGCCTTGGAAGGTGGTTTGCCAGCAGGGACCTTTTTGTTTGCTACTTTCGCTGGAGGCTTGGCTTTCTCATCACGAGTGTCCTGTGAGTACATTAGAAGGGATCAGGGTAGGCAACAGTGGCTCTGGTACTTTCTATGGAGTGGTATGATTTGTGATGGGCTAAATTATGTAAAGGTGACATGGGGTAAACTTGCTCATGATGTAGAGAACGATTATTATCAAAATAAAATAGTGAAAAGGTTCAAGATTCTTTGTCATTCTTCAGAAATTGAAACTTAAATATTATATAAATTTATGACACATAGAGTAAACATTTTAAGTCTTTATTTCTTGTAATTTTGATGATTATGGCTTACATATAATGAAAACCCAAAATTCTGTTTAACAAAAAAATTAAATATTAAATAAGCTCAAAAGAAATTATACTTTAAACAGAAATGTCAGACTTCTGTAAATGATGTTAATTTCCATGCACTCAGTGCTCTGTTGGGGCTGGTTGTGCATTAATTCCTGTATCAGTGCAGCGTGGCACAGCTGCCTTCAGGTCGTCTGCATCATTGGTTCTGGTGCCTCTCATCTTCCTCTTGACAATCCTCCATAAACTCTCTAAGGGGTTCTGCTCAGTCAATAAAGCCCAGTAACAACATGGTCGCTGAACCAGCAGTGTGGGCCGGTACCAAGTCCTGCTGGAAAATGAAATCCTTTCTATGTAGCCTGTCAGCAGAAGGATGTATGAAGTGCTCTAAAATGTCCTGCTAAATGGCTACGTTCACTGTGGACTTCATAAAACCCAGTGGACCAGAACCAAAAGATGACATGGTGCTCCAAATAATCACTGACTGTTGAAACTTGACTCTGGACACAAAGCAACGTGGAGTCTGCATCTCACTCTTCTCCCAGACTCTTGGACCTTGACATCCAAATTGAATATAAGCTTTACTTTATCTCGAAAGAGGAATTTGGACCATTGAGCAACAGTCCGGTTCTTTTTTTAACAATTATTTTAAAGGAGGGTAAATTTAGACCATGTAAACTACTGAGTTTGAAGAAAGTAACAAAAAAATCTAATAAAACATCTCTCTGATTATTCGGGCCTTTAACAAATATTATTAATTGCAAATTCTAACTGACCTAAAATAAAAAGAAATCTAATTCCTTATTAAAGAGTGAGGGGAAAAAGGCAATGTTTTTTTTGTACGATGTATATAAATATCTGGTTTCAACTTAAAGTGCAACCTATCTACAAAACGGGTATATATTCAAAAATTAGAAGATGTATTTGGATGAGGCTCATTTATCAGATTAGAAGTGCCTTTTGACAATGACAACCTTTAAGAAGATATTAAACATACTGTTTATTAAGCCCATATCATAAATATTTTTTATGTGTCTGATTGTCATGTGCTGTGAAGTTTTAGTTGGACCAAAACGCAGACTAGACTTTGGGAGCCGCATAATAAAATTGACAATCTTAACAGACCAAAATACAAAAACAAACTTACAGCCGGCAAAATGGCAGAATCAGATAGCTCTACGGGAGCCTGAAAGGGAGCAGGAACTCAAACAGAAGAAACCAGCTGGGCCAAAGAGTAGCAGAGAGAGTATATACTGAGGTCTTAGGCTGGGGTTGATGTGGACCCAAAGGGTGACAGGGACAAGGCAGACCCATGGTGATTTGGTTTGATAAGAAACAGAGAAACATACAAGGCACGGGGGAGAAGCTGGAGCCAGCAAGGAAGCAACAGAACAGAGAGACAAGTGAAGAATCCAGCAATAGAGAAACAGAGTCTGCAAACTTAAATACCATCGGGAAATAATTACAAGAAAAACAGGTGAGTATAATCAACCAAAAGCGAATCACTTGCTGAAAGACTAAGGCAGGGAATCTAACTGCACACAAATAAGCACAAGAACAGAAATAAGTATGGTTTAATGACAACTGAGGAGAAATGAGAGGCAAAAGATGAGCTAGTCAGGTGGGAATGAGGAGCAACTGAAACTAATGAGAACTGAGGAGCTGAGGTGAGGAGAGTGATGAGCAGAGACTGAAGGAAAACACAATGAGTTCATTCAACAGGAACTATAACACAATGTTAACAGAATGAACTAAAATGAGAGCAACTAGAAAACATAAACAGGAACAAAGACACATAAAGAACCCTGAAAACTCAAACACCTAAGACTAATAAGCATAAATAAATAACTGTATAAAAGCAAAATCTGGGAAACATAACAGATTTCCACAGCTGTTAACTCTCTTCTCTTCAATGGCGTTTCCAGGCAACCGACCTTAACCTGACCCTAGCCAGATGTATTTCACTCCGCCTAGCTCCACTCACATCCATCTGGGACCTCTCCATAGGAATTGCCTTTATTGAAGGCTGGGCCTTATCAAAAATCCTTGCATATGATTGGATAAGCCACTGTCTGTCATCTTTATCGACGTGCTATTTCAACCACTCACACCGAAGCTAACCCGTGACGCTGTGAGAGCGACGCACGGGTTTTTTTTTATGTGTTTGCGGCTCTAGTGGCACGCGTTTTATTGACAGTGAGCTGACAGGAAGAGGGGGGAAGACAGGCGGCAAAGCGCCGCGGGTCAGAGTCGATCCCGGGCCGACCGCGTTGAGGACTAAAGGCCTCCTAACATGGTTCGTGCTAACCGCTTCGCCGCGGGCGCTCCCCGGAAAACAAAACTTGCCAAATCCGACGGGAGAAGGGTGAAAACATGGTTTCCACCAACAAAAGCCTTCAGAGGCGTTCTCTGATGTTCTTTTAATGAAACAATATTAGGTAGATTGGACAACATGGAAGAAATAGCAGCATCAATGTTAACGCTTGCTTCCTTGATGCGAGCCGCCATTGCTATCATAACAGTCTCATGGTCACTTCTCCAATACGTCACATCTATGAAACTCCAGCCCTGCGTCCTGATTGGCTGGACAATAAAATTGGTTGGAGAAATCACTCTCTATGGGAGAGGTCCCAGATGGATGTAAGCGGAGCTAGGCGGAGCGAAATCCATATGGCTAGAGTCAGGTTAAACCGACCTACCAATCATTCCAGATATAGTTTGTCTCATTTTCCTTGTAAAAATATATATTTAAGTTTGCAACACTGCATAACTCTCTCTGTTACATTGTTGGCTGTTAAGTCTAAATGGTCCCTTTTCTTCCTGACCTGGAGCACGTACGTGGTCTCCATTTCTTCTAAGGAATACTGATCCTAACCCAACAAACCCTGTTTCCACTGCGTGATGGTTTATCCCAGATGCCTCAGAGCCCTACCTACAGCCATCCTTTATGAAGAATAAAGCTCAGAGTGGCATGTCTGAATGGAACTACCGGGGCTCCAGTGATTCTTAAAGGTTCACTTGTCTCATGGACACCGCCTAAGTATTAAAATTGGGATTAGGGCTAAGCAATGTCACATGTTGGAAAGAAGAAAACTGCTTGTGTCCCAGCTTTTCTGAAAATTCACTAAAATTAAAATAAATATGTAAGTAAACAAAATGGATTGTGTGTTGACAGAATTTTTTTTAATGTCAGAATTAAGTCGACACTTGGACATTAAACACAATAATTATTACCTTTGCTCCTAAGTATCACCACCTAATGTAAAATTCAGTACTCGCTCACTAAAAACTAGACATGTCAGAGAGATAATAAAGAGCTTTAATAGAAATGGAGCAGCTTCAAACCTGTGCTTTGCCCTCTGATGAGTCTTTTTGCAGCAGCTGCAGGCTGAGGGTTGAGATCTCCTTCTTGATGCTCATCATGACGTTGGTGTAGTTTTCGTACTTTTGAAACTGGTTAGTGAGGCTCATCATGCTGTCCCGGACAAATTCGTTCTCTCGTGTCAGGTTTGTTTTGATGGTCTGTAAGGCAGCAGTTCATTAGTGTGCATAAAACAACACATTCGGTTACCCACAATCCCTGCACCTGTGTGGGAGTGTTTTGTCTGTTACCTCTTCAAGAGTGTTCATCTGAGAGACCACCTTGTTGATGTAGGAGTGAACCTTTAGTAGATCCATACTGTAGAGGGTTCCCTCCAGCAGGTCCACCATACCCTGGAGCTGCTCGTTCAAGCCATAAAAAGAGAAGATCTTACATCATTCACCATCACCTCGACCTAGGCCCAATTATATCTGCCTCTGGAACTTACACATTTAGCCTATACTCATATTTTTGCATGCAAAGATAGAACCTGCAATGCTCATGGAAGAGTGAAGGTCGCTGTTTGGTGTAACGCTTTTATGTTGTTATTTGACCGATTGTCAGTCTGTCTTCATTTTATTTCATTTCAGAATAAGCTCAAGTGTCTAAATGTTTCATCTAGAGCAAAATAAAACAAAGTTCATAAAACTAACTAACTAACTAACTAACTCTTTTTTTTTCATAATTTCCCCTAGCGCTATTCTTCCTTTCCTTAGTCTTCTAATACATACTTTCGCCTTGACCGTTGCTAGATAAGCTATGGATAGTGAAACAATGTGATAAAAAAAGAAACACAAACCATTCCTCTCTGTGTAGTCTGCTTATTACACATTATCCAACAATCAACTCATGGGCCCAGATCACATTAACCCAAATACTATGATACTAGAATATATTTTCCTTCCTTTGTTAAAAAACATGCAAAATAATAAAAACTTCCATCTTCTCAAGCTTTGAAATTCCAACATGCAATGTTAAAATAACAATGCCACACCAGTCCGCTGTTAGGTACGCTAATGTCCATAATAATGAAACAACTAAGCCAGAACACCCTGAGCATTGCTAAAGTCTAGGCTACACAAACTGCCACAACAACTGTAGCTTGTAACGTTGTCGACTCGGTTTTACTTTTTCAGCACGTATTCGAAGTAAAAACAAAAACACTCGGGTAGGCGAGTACACAATGCTCAACAACAACGACTTACAAGGTATCGGCAGATGGATCTATGCTTTCATGTTGTTTACACCGACCTTTGACCTGACTGTTATTAACCCGTTATTGTCAGGAGAGGCACTGGTTGCTGTCTTCAGTAACAGGTAGCACATTTATGAGGTGCTATTATGTGTTGCTTGATTGTAATGAGAGGTCATTTGAGCAACTGTGAATTATACTTTTTATTATCTTGAATCGGTGTGCCCATTCTCTGACCTCTGACATTAACGAAGCATTTGGTTCACACGTACTACTCTCTGGATACCTTGCTTTTCGTTCTGTGTAAACCTGAGGTGAGATGGTAATGTGTGTAAAAATCCAGATCCAACCAGACCAGGTTCTGAAACACTCAGACAAACCCATCTCACACTCACAACTACTCTATGATCAAGCTCACTTAAATTCCCTCTGTTCAATATTGTGATGCTCAGTTTGAACTCCTGCAAGTTGTCTTCATCACGACTGGATACCTGAAGGCATTAAGTTGCTGTAATGTGATTGGATAATTTGCTGTTTTTGATAACAAGTAATTCAACGGCTGTACCTATTAAAATGCCTGGTGAGTGCATGTGGCTTTGGATTTGGAAAGCACAGCCGGATAAATCAGGAAAATAGTCTACCTACAAAGTAAAAGTCTGACAAATCTAGATAAAGCTGAGCCATGTTGATGGATAAAAATCATTCAAAGCCATCAGTAAATTAGAGATCATCAGGGTTTAGTTGATGGTTATAGCTATAGCACTTTGACCCATTTGCTGTGCACACAAAAATATTACCAATGTGACAAAGAGTTTGATCCATCATAGGAAAATGATTTTAATAGCAGTTTAATCTGAAAACAAGAAATATTGCATTATTAAGTTAACTTGGTGAGTGTGAGAAAAGCAACACTGGTGTTCACAGTAAGGAGAGAATCCTGGTCCGCTCCTCACCTTCAGTAACTCTGGAGCCTGTTTCTTCAGCTTCTCCATCTTCCACTCGTTCTCACAGGGGTTGAGTGAGGACGGCGGCGCCGTGCACGAGCACTTACAGTCTGACCCGGAGCTGACCGTCTCCACCGTGTAGAAGTCCTCCACGCGCACGCTGCCGCTGCGCAGGCGCACACAGGCGTCCTTGCTCAGAGGCCGCATGATGCACTTACAGCGGCAGTCAGAGCCCTCCGAGGTCATCCTGACAGGCTCGCTCTCCCCGAAGATCTGGAAGACACCATGTCAAGCAACATTTTTATTTTTCTCACACCGCTAGGCAACTTTTAAAAACGCCCGGTATGTGGAAAACTCTTTTCACAGTTTGGATATTTCGGTTTACTGAGGGAATAAACTGAAGAGCTCTGGTCCTTCCTGCACAGAAAACCTGAGACGCCTTTTCCAGTCATCTGAAACAGAGGAAGGAAGGTGATTTTGAAAAATAAACCCATGCTTCCTTTCTTTTAAATGTAAGCTGGTGTGACTCAGACTAAATCCTGTGGGAAATACATAATTCAGTCAGCCGCCTCACCAGCTGGCCTTTGCCTGCCATGGTTAATGACAGGCTCTTTGGCAGGCCATGGCTTAATAAACAGGAGGCGAGGCATGGCAGTCTGGACAGGGCATTCCACACATTTCCTCTGTGAGGCATGCAGGCTTACACAAGGTGAAAAACGCTCTCACACAACAATACAGTTAGATAGATTTGTGGCAAAGTCCAAAAAAAAGTGTTCGGGCAGGGATAGTGATCTGGGATAGTTCTGCTGGAATCGTCCGTAAAATTCTGCCACTGGTCTAAATCCGTCCTGCCGTTCTTTGCTGCACAGCTGACCTGGGCAAATATGTTCTGATTGAACCAAAGGGAGTTTGATGGTGACCTGATCCTGGAGTCACAACAAGGGAAAATAATGCATTTACTGAGCATCCACTCTGTTTTTGAAATATTTACACATTATTTGCCAGTGTTTAGGAACTGACACCTAGTGAACGTCTGGGGACTGTAAGTACGGCCGCCAACACACTGAAGGCAAAAATCTTTGGAAAGATAAAACAGGAAGCAAGGAACAACATAGTCTAATTAGATGGCTAGAACTCAGAAATACAATCTTTGAATGCAGAAAATATTCAACTTAATTCAAGCAAAACCACCCAACTATAACACAGCAGAAAACTGCATAACAGTGTGACCCTCCTGCAGATGCAACAATAAGGACATGTTGTTTGCCTGAATTATATCTGGAAATGATCTGACTGGTCGATATTACTGCGTGACTGACAAGTCCTTGCTCATGGAACATGAACTGACTGAGGCCATTTTCCCCCCTTTAGAGAGATTTATGGTCCTGGAGACACTGCAGGACGAATGAACGTGGGCCAGAGCTCCCTGATCACCTTGATTAACTGTCCTTATTTGAGAGCAAACTTAAACTGTGCTCTTTGATCTGTTTTTTTTACACTATTAGCAAATCTAATCAAAATTCCAATATCTGCGTGTTTGATATTTGTTGCTTAATGTGACATCTGAAAAATATTTTTCAAATAAGTTAACTTCAGATGCAGAAAAAAATGCTCTGTTTTAAGTTGACCTGGATAGTTTCATCCAGAAATGTAAGCAAGAAGACTGGTTGTCTTGGACAGCAAGAGGAGAAATTAAAACTATAGGAGAATTCTGTGGCACAATCATTGCAAAGAGATTTTGGTAAGCCTGATAATAACAGATAACATTCTGGCCTCTGTGATTATATTATTGTCCATTCATGATATATGAAGCTGAGAAACAGAAAGGATGTCATGCAGACAATCCTCCCATCATCAGGAAAGTAAATAAAGAATTTTATTGCGGAGAACCACAAAACATATATTATGGTTAATGACAGGCACGGATCCAATGATTTGATTGGTTGCCAGATTGCCAACTTTCCCTGAGCTTTTGGGTTTCTTCGGCTGCGGGCTTAGTGAAAGCAGAGGCATGATGGAGGTGGTGGTGGGGGCTCATTAGTGAAGGAATGCGGGCCAACTGATGGGGAAGGTGCAGAGGGTGAGGTGCGTGCTCACCCCTCTGTGACTGCAGACGTCGCGGGAGGGGGTCTGGAGTCGTGCATGCACAGCCAAGCAAGTCCTGACCCACGCTGAGCTAAAAATCAGCATGTTGACAAATACAGCTACATGAAAACGAGGTGGATTGGCTGATTAAACGTCTTTACATGACGCTGCGGCGACATTCTGCCGCGCTGCGTAGTTAAGAAAACTGCTTTGGTTTAAAATGCCCAGCAAGACTTACTTTGGAGCCATGACCTTGTTGGCTTTCCTACAAGACAGGCTTGGCAGCAGCTCATCGGAATGAATCAAAAATGATCTTTCCATCGAACCAGCTAGCCCCTCCTGCTGTCAAATCACATGTACCAGTAGACGTACCTAATTATCCCACATCTCAAGCCAAGCTGACCTACCAGCATGAGAACGGGCAACACAATTAAGAGCAGCAATAATTAAGGATACGGCGTATTTAACGCATGCTTTGAGCTTTGACCTTTAAAGTGCAGTCAAGTTTTAGGTCAAAAAGCACACAGCTCAATCTGCAAAATGAGAGGAAGAGAGCCTGCATGCTGCGGAGAGCTCTATTAGATCAGCCGCGGCAGCCTTTAACAGCTAACGTGTCCTGACAAGGTATGAAGTGAAACCCCGGCTCTGCTCATATTGTTCAAAACACACTGCATTCTGCACGAAAGGAGTTTCTGTAACCTGCAGCCTGTTTTAGCTGGAGCCATGTTCACGTGACCAGCCATGTCCTCTCTTGGAGTTCTTGACCTGCTTAGAATCCCAGGCATGGGAGGGCCAGCAGAATGGAGGTATACAGAGTTCTTTAAATGAGATGACAGAGAACGTTATGGTGTGATCAGGGTTTTTTTTTCTGTCTAGAGCCCAAAGCTACGCAGCACTGTCTGTTCCCCACACATTGCTGCACACTGCCTGCCAGCTGCCGGCAAGAGGTTCATCGTCTGTTCTAAAAAAGACAAAAAGCTCAGACCGGTGATCACTGACTATTACCATATAATGTAGAACAGATTCCTGGATCAATGTGTGCTTCTGTGCTTCTGTGTCCATGCTCTGTCTTCTCTAGCCCTCAGTCGTTCGAGGCAGACGGCCGTTCACACTGAGCCTGGTTCTGCTGGAGGTTTTCCTTCCCGTTAATGGGGAGTTTTCCTCTCCACTGTCACTTCATGCATGCTCAGTATGAGGGATTGCTGCAAAGCCATGTACAATGCAGACGACTCTCCCTGTGGCTCTACGCTCTTTCAGGAGGAGTGAATGCTGGTTGTCAAGACTTAATTCAATCTACTGGGTTTCCTTAGATAGGAAACCTTTTGACCAATCTGTATAATCTGACCCAATTTGTATAATCGGATTGAATTTGACTTTGGAAAGTGCCTTGAGATGACATGTTTCATGAATTGGCACTATATAAATAAAATTGAATTGAATTGAATTGAAACTAAAGCAGCACCAGTTAGCAAGCTACAAGCGTTGTGGCTGTTTGGCAGCTTATTATACTCCCAGCATTACTCTGTAGAGTACAAAGCGGTAAAAAAAAATCCCTTTTCTGCACTTTAAAAATATCAACTTTAAGATGTTTTACTGAATACTGTTGCTTAAGTCTATCTTCATATTTAATTACTTTAACCTGGTAGGAATAACTGTTGTGTTTGTATTTTAGGTAAAAGCATTTGGATCATGCTCAACATTTTTATGGACATATAGTGACACCACATTTCAACAACTGAATTTTTATTAAAAGTCATCATACCATGAGAACCTTATACCAGTCCGAGTCAGCTGAGAGTCATGGAGTCATAGAGAGGAACTCTGGAGTTAGACACAACAACTGGAATTAGCACAGGACTGTTAATTAGCCAAAGACAAAGCTCATCGAGCCCTCATTGCTTTTGAAAGCAAACATCTACATTCCAGCAGAGTCTGTTTATGTGTGCAGATACAGCCTGAACCTGTCACCGTGCAGAACGCCACTACTGACCTTGCTCTGAAATGAAATGACTAAAGGGTTGGGGTTTGTCAAGGTTCTATTTAAAGGGATACTTCAGAGTTTTTGAAGAGAGCTTCTGAGAATTTATCATCAGTAAAAGTTTCCATGACTCTAGCTGACACATGCATCGTAATGCAGTGATGAGTTAACTGAAAAGGTGATACCCCTGAAACTAAAAATGTTTCTAAGATTGATCAGCTGATCGGGGGAATTAAAACCACCTCCACCAACAGTACTCCGCCAACTTAGTAGTTTTCCTGCTGAACACAGCTACAAACTATCCACTAACAGTTCATTTTTTGTTTGACTTTTCAGTAACTAAAATCAGCCAAAGCAGGAGGTGTGTCTGACGTCTTTCTGTTGTAGTTAACAAACTGAAAATAACACCACAGAACCAAAGTTCAAGACAACTCCAAACTATTATTTTGAGTCACATTAAAGATCCTGCAAAAAAAAAAAAAAACAAACAAACACAAAAAAACATCTTTAAACCAGACTACGAGACCGTTATGAAAGTGACAGTCTTATGAAAACACAAACATACAAATAAAATTGTCCACATGGCTCCGTAACAAAATCCACAAGCTGTAACAGTCCCGTCATAAGCACAAAAAGACAGTGCCCTAATTAGTAGTGTGTGTTTGGTGACCTCAGTTATGAGAGGAATGTCTGATGCTGCCAATGCCTTTTCCCCAGATGAGGTCTTCAAACAGATACTAATTAGATCTGGCAAATTCAGGAGCAATAATTCACTCCTGAGGCAGAAAGAAAATAATTCAATCAAGCTAACAAAGAACCTGCAATAAACAAATTGGGCAACCTAATAAATAATTTAGTTTTCCCAATAGTATCACAAAAGTTCCCACTGATTTTCATCTACAAGCTAATGTTTCGGGTAAAGCTCGACAGATATCTCAATCCATGAGCATCTTTCTGTTGTCTATATATTTCCAAATTACAACTTTTACGTTAGGAACCGATTGATCACGTTTCAAAGCGAATCTATTACAACAAATTAACGAATGGAGCAAATGTAACAAAAAGAATAAAATGATGGGTTTCCAATTCAACCAATAGGCGGAAGTTGATGAGCTAGACACAACACAAAGTAGGAGATAATAGTAAATTGAAAGAAAGTGATACAAGGTTTACACATTTTTTTGTGTAAGTCAATACTTTTGCTAATTAACCTCATGTTATAATTACAGCTGAACGTTTCTGGGGATCTTTCTCCACATTTCCACACCCAGAAACAGAAATAATGCCCAATCAGCTCAGTCAAATTGGATGGAGAGCATCTGTGAACATTAATTTTTATTCTGTCAACCTACGTTTTCAATTCCTCCTACAGATAGCTCAATTAGATTTAGGTCTGGACTTTGACTGGGCCATTCCAACAGAAATATGTTTTTATTTAAACCACTCCGTTGTAGCTCTGGCTCTAATATTAGGGTTGTTTTCCTCCTGGAAGGTTCTGGATTCAGCCCCATGTATCTTTTCCATCAACTCTGACCAACTACTGTCCCTATTAAAATAAAAGCACCCACACAGCATGATGCTGCCACCACCATATTTCTCAATACAAATGGTGAGTTCAGGGTGATGTTGCATGTTAGTTTTCCACAATACAAAGCATTTTTCATATAGGTCAAATAGTGATGTTTAAGTTTTTTTTTGACCAGGGATAGGGGGAAAAAAAAGTCGGTCCAGAGATCAGTTCCAACCATTTGCATCTCCAGCTCCACAGCAGAGACAGGGACTAAAAGTACCTGGTGAAGTGAACAGGATGAAGGAAAACCAGGCAGGGTTTTACTTTCTGAAGCTGGATTGATCCACTTCTGTTTTTCCTCATGTTTTGTCTCCTAAAGGCTTTGTTTCGAATTGCAGTCAGGACTTCTCTTGACTTTTAAACTTCTCCACAGCTTTCTCCCTGACCTGTCTGCTGTGTTCCTTAGTCTTTGTGAAGCCGTTTGCTCAATGTTCTCTAATAAACTTGTGAGGCCTTCAATTACACACCGATGGTGTCTCTTTACTAATAAGGCAACTTCTGCTGGCAGTTGGTTGCATTAGATTTTTTATTGTGGTAAAGAGTACTGAATACAAATGCACACCAAACTTTTCAGATAACGATGCGTCACTACCCTTCCATTTCACAAATATCCACTACATTGTGTTTTGGTGAAGATCCTCAGTCATCCAGGCCATGGTCATTCCAAAAAAAGTAAAAAACAAAGCAACTGGACTTGTTTTCTGTCTTCAACTACGGAAAACAAGACCAGTCGCTTTGTTTTTTACTTTTTTTGGAACTACATTGTGTTGATCTCACATGAAAGCCAAAAAAACTAAATACATTAAAATTTGTGTTTTTAACATGACAAAATGTAAAAAAGTTCCAAGCGTATAAATAGTTTTGCAAGGCACTGAATATATACTTCAGTCAGTTTTTGTTTAAAGACAAGAGAAAAAGCTCCACAGCAGAAAAAGAACAAAGCCTGAAAGTAGCCACAGAACATGCTAACATAATGGCTTTAATGTCATGCTTTCCCCTGTTACAGGTGATGGCTTTGGTTGGTACCAGAACCCCCCCACAATGGGGTGTTTTCACTGACGTCACTGGCCAACTTCCGGTCCGCCATATTGGGTGGCACACTTCCTTATCTCTAGTTGTCTTACACGTATTATCGTATCGCGAATGGATAAGTACGCCAGCACGCTAGAGCGACCAGATAAGGACGTATATCTGAGGAAATGTTCCGTGATCGACCATATGGACCCGTATGCCCTCCATGGTGCCTTGTTTAGCCGTAATCCAGATGATCGGCCAAATGTAGAGCACGGCGACATAGTGCATTACCTGGTGTTCGGTGAAAACCCTCTGCACACTCTTGAGGAAATGAGAGCTTACAAGGGTCTAGAGGCTCACAACCAGTTCACATCTGGTTATGTACATCAAGGAAATCGCCATCATACGTGGACGGGTGAGTTTTAATAAGATGGTAAAAATGTAAACAATCCGACGCAAATGTGTTGCAAATGTGTTGCACCCGCGGTGCGCGAAGGCGCTTGGCTGCAAGGCCGATCGACGCCGCTCGCGGCTTTAATTATTTAAGCAGAACAATGACCAGTGCAAAATTAAGTTGTATTTACCGTATTGGCGCCGGTAGGAGCTGCAGATCATAAAGCCAGCAAACAGTGGGAACACAGCAACTCGTTCAAAGGTAAGCTGCGCTCAGACGAGCTGGCACATGCTAACCGTTAGCGCTAACAACCACTCGCGCATGTAATGTACTTTTAACTAGCTGCTATGTGTTTCAAACGTTTAGAACACACTCTCATTGACATCGGGATACTGTGGAAAGTTATGTTCGGTCTTACAGCCGCGATCCAAGCGAGCCGACGATCTCTTTATCTCTGTAACTCGTTCAAAGGTAAGCTGCGCTCAGCCGGGTTAGCACATGCTAACCGTTAGCGCTAACAACCACTCGCGAATGTAATGTACTTTTAACTAGCTGCTATGTGTTTCAAACGTTTAGAACACACTCTCATTGACATCGGGATACTGTGGAAAGTTATGTTCGGTCGACTTACAACCGCGATCCAAGCGAGCCGACGACTCTTTGTTATCGCTAACAGTTGTTCTCCGTGGTTGCGCCTCCAGGCAGGAAAGCGGTGGAAAATTAATCTGTTTCTATGTTTTTCCCATGGCGATCATGTGTTGCGCTGTTACAGCCCACAATACAGCAACGGTTTACCATGGTTGAAATCAAGTTAAGGTGAAATTAATCAAATTAAAACATGGCTGAGAGAGGGAGTACAGTATGCGGTAGTAATAGGCAGTAGAGGCGGCGGAGGCAGTCAACATGACAGCCGCGGAAAGTAATAAGTCATGACGCCCAAGCCCTATTATTAATATATTCTTCTTACATGTTTTAAATACTTAACAGTTAATTACCTGTGACAAAGTGAGCACCGCAGACTCTGGCGTATTCCAGCTTAACACCGTCCAAATCGGACCTGGATATCCGTGTCAGCCATAGGTGACGGCGTTGTTCAGACAGCTGTTTTTTTTTTTTCACACTGATTCACTATTACGGCTGGTAGGCGATAGAAAGCGTTGATCTCCACCTCCACGGGCCGTGCAACCAACCATTAAACACGTTTTCCCCATTGTTCACTTCCAATACTGCCTAAGGCGTCATACAATGCAGGTCAACGGTGCGAAACGACTGCCACCCAATATGGCGGACGCGCTGAGTAGTCACCTGAGCGTGACGTCAGCTGAAAACCCCCTATTACCACAGTTGTAGAACCAGATCTGAAGTTGTATGCGTCTGCAGCCACCGAATACTCCCGTCACTGTGTTACTTTAAATATTTTCTTCCAGTGGGTTAGACCTACCTCTTAGAAACTCTGACATCGATGTCGATGACCACAATGAAGGCACCGTTTATTTAGACATATCTTAATGTTTGTCTAACCTTTCCTCCAAACCATGGCTTAATATCAGCAGTCTAGTCAACAGAATGAAACAAAAGCCGGTGTCTGGACAGACTGGGAAAAGCCGTCTGCTTCTCCAGACCGCTGATGGGTATTTATGATGACTGGGTTTATACAACACAGTTTTTAATTTGCTCTTTCTAAATTCAGACAAGCTAGAGGTTGCTGTGTTTTCGCCCTAAGAACAGGAGGAACTCGGTACTGACCTGCATGTTTCCTGTGGAGGACGCTTCTTTGGCCTCCAAACCTACCCAAAGGTATCTCGGCATTATTTCTGATTAGCACATGTTCTCAGAAAGATTAAAGAATAGACTTCCTTTCAACTTGTGCTACTCAGTAAATGTGACGAGTCTCCTTCCAAAGTGATGCAGACAGAATTGTTAATCTTTCTAAGCTGATTGTTATGTGCTACTTTTATGGTGAGATAATAAATCAACATTAGTTTACCAAACTGTTAAACAAAATGGTAGATTAGGAAAAAAGGTCCACTTTTAGATCTTCTATTTTTAATCTATTTAATGTATTTAAAAGTTACAGCATAGAGGCTAGATACTGTGCTTTCTTAGGGAACTATTACTTGATCTAGGTTTCATCTTCACCTCTGCACACATACCACAACGTTTTATTGTTTAACTCCTAAGAACAATGCTTGAGAAAAAACAAAACACAGATCAACAGGTGCCTTAGGGTAAGTGAAAGACCGTTCTGATGATGTAACTCAGTTTGCTTTCTGGCTGTGTATTTTTGCATCATGAAACATCTGATGTGAATTATGCACATTTTCTCTTGCCCAAGGACGCAACAACTGAGATGGTCGAAGCGGGGGATTGAACCAGCAACCCGCCAATTGTCGCCCCTATCATCTATTATTATTTATCAGTTGAACCAAAAGTCACCTAAAACACCTAAAAGAGTTACATTAAAGGCTGGATGTTATATACAGAAGGACAGAAGGGGCTTTTGTAGAGTCTAGAAAACTGTTGTTAGACAAACTAAATAACTTTTTAAGTTACAAAATTATCAGACAAAATGAATTACAAACTCATTTAAGAATAGAAGTGGGAACTGATGACCTGAAAATACTCCATTGGTCATATCCAACTAACCACTACCTTCAGAGATTTTACTGTTTTAAAAAAAAGTTATCAATGCTTTGGTTGTTGGCCTTTGGGTTCTTATTACTGCCCCCTGCTGGACTGAAGGTGAAGGGCAGTTTTCTGCACAACTTTTCCATTCGTCATTAGGCTGATTTAAATAAATGCTCCGCTGCAAATAGAAAGATGCCTACTTACAAGCCCCAGGCTTTCTGTTCCCTTTATTTGCAAAAAAGGTTTTGAAATGATTTGTAACTTTTTACAACACAAAAACCTGTCTGTTTAACAGGGTGTTTGTACGCTTTGGAGCGGTCACAGTGTTTGTAGCATTTATGCTGGATTTGCTCATGTCAAGGAACTTTAGGCACTGGAGTCCCATTGTCTAAGATTTTCATACTGATGAACCATCTGGAGGTGCGCTAAATTAACTACAAACGACTTTACCGTAATTGCTATTCTGGATGCCTTGGAATATAATAAGTGGGACAAGGTAAACATGTTCTCCATGTATTAGCTACTGCTAATAACTAAGGTCATCGTGTGAAATGGTTCTTGCCACTGTTGTCAAGTCCGCTTGTTT
Source organism: Fundulus heteroclitus (assembly GCF_011125445.2). Lineage (NCBI taxonomy): Eukaryota > Metazoa > Chordata > Actinopteri > Cyprinodontiformes > Fundulidae > Fundulus > Fundulus heteroclitus. The sequence goes on from NC_046372.1 coordinate 46,515,292, forward strand.
TTTTCTAAAGTCGCATGTAAATTCCGTGAGTGGCGGTTTTTTGGACTCGTTTCTGAATGTGCAGTTGCTTATTTGGGCTCTAAAATAAGCGACTATAAACACCATTAAAGAGACCAGGCCAGTCTTGCTGCTGTACAACAGACAGTAAATGGGCCAGCCGATATCCCTCTACATTCTGTACATATAAACCCCTTGTCTCTCTCACTCTCTGGGATGGAGAGGTTATTAGGCTTTGCAGGGAATATGTATTTATAAAAGCAATACTTAATTTTTGCTAATTAAAAGCCAAATTAGTTACAAACTGTCCCTTTAAGGAAATCATCAGAATTTACTAAATGTTCATTTCAACAGAATTCCCCATTCTGCGCAAACATTAAGAGAACCAACTATGGCTAAATAAGAGGTGCAGCTTTTTAAAAATACACTTCCTGAATATAACATTATTCAGACAAATGTCAGATCTAGTATGTAAACTTTGGAGAATACTTAGCAAATGTTTAAAAGTGTGTGTTGATTATGGCAATTTTTTTTTTCAGAAAGCAGGCTTCTTCTGACTACAGGAACAAGCACCGAATCAGAGCTTAAAAGAGAAATTCTACCCCAGAAAATGATGCTGATTGTGAGATGGTACTTTTTAGATTACTCAGAACCCTCAGGGTGGGAGTTTTAAGGTTGCAGGGAGCAGAGCATCGTGTGTCATTCATCTTCAGTCATTTCAATCTCCACTGCATCTTATCAATTCAGGAAACGTCAAACTGCACAGTAATCCCTGATGTTGTTTGTCACAACACAACATACTCATAAGGAAAATCACTTCAGACTTGGTGGAAATGTGCTGCCATGACATATTACCACTGACTCACCTTTAACCTGTGTGACAGAGAGGGAATGCTCTCATCAAACCGTTAATGTCAGAATGGTTTACAGCGTTTACCTTCTGAGGCACAAACAACATCCACCAAAACACCAGAGAATGTGTATCACTAACAGACTGTAAGCACGAGGGACTGGAGACACCGTGGGTGTTCACACATGGCTCTTACTACGCTTCATGGAGGTAAATTACTATATCAGCCTGATAAAAAAAATAAACGGATAATGATCCCAGAAGTTTGGAGTGCGTGCACACAGAGCTGGCTGTTAGAACAGGCCATTTAGGCAGCTGCCTTTGGGTGCCAACTGTTGGTGAGGGCACTGCTGCAAGAGCGCAAAATAAAAGTGACCAACAAATTATAGTGTCCAAGAGTGATTGTTAGCCTTATTAACATTTCCCTAGTTGCAATTGACCTAAATAATGTTATCACTACAAGCTTAAATTAGCATTTGATTTGTAGCTTCTGATGATCTTTTTCACCAATCTAACTGTGGAATTAGAGGCTTTGAATCAAATACTTGCTTCCTTCTGGTGCTACGTCTTTATCAGGAAATTGTTATTGTGATGATAATTATGATTTGTTTGGATCTTTATAAAGGACTTGCAAGAAGAAAGTCAATGTTGGAAGAAGGCAATAAAAAGTTGCATTTGCAGTTTGCCATACCCAAAACGGACATAGCACACAAGTGGAAGAAAGTGCTCTGGTCAGACGAGACCGGTTTCGTGTTCTCTGACCTGATGGCCAAACAACTCGTGATGGAAAACTAACCACGCAGAGCGCCATGCACCCACCATTCCTGCGGTGAAATAAGATGCTGAAGGCAACATGTGTGACAAGTCTTTTCTTCAGCAAGGGCCGGGAATATGGTCAGCGTTGAAGTGAAGATGGCTGGAGCTAAATACGGGATTATCCTGAGAGGAAAACCTAGTAGAAGCTGCAAAGGACTTAAGACTGGAGCAGAGGTTCACCTTCAGCCAGGACTGCGACCTTGAACATAGGGCCAGAGCCCCAGCTTCAGATTGAAGCAAATCCATGTGTTAGAATGGCCTAGTCAAAGCCCAGACCCAAATCCAATTGAGACTGTGTGGTAGTAATTGAAAATGTATGTTTACAGAACAGTTTTGCAGAGGATAACTCACGACAATTCAGTTTCTATATGTGTAGAGCTGGCAGAAACAGTCCAGAGACCTGCAGCTATTATTAAAGCAAAATGAGGTTCTACAATAGACTGACTTGGAGGGGCAGAATAGAAACGGAAGCCCAACTGATGTACTCCAGGGGGAAGTAACTCAGCATTTATGTTAACTGTGCCTTGAAGGTTCTCTGCAGATTTTGGCAAACTATTGCAAGAACATAAAACTATTAGGAACATGTAACGCTGTATTTGAAGTGTTGTTTATGTATTAGCACTGAGAGCAGTGTAGTATCGCTCTGGAAGGCCTAAAGTGCACATATAACCCCTGAGGTATAATGAGCATGCTGCCTCCAGTCTCTGCTCCTCTGATTCCAGGCTTTAAATCAGACGTCGGCTCTGAGCATCACCACTGAAGGTTTCCATCCATCCCTCAGATGTTAATGATCAGTGCTCAGTTAGGGGCAGCCATGCTTGTCAGCAGCAAACTGGGAAATTCATTTCATGCTGCTGGGAAAGAGGACAAACACAAGCTGATGATGACAGGGGTTTAAGCCTCAGGCTACAAACTGCTCCGTCAATAAGGCTCTAACTCTGAGCTGAACTGCACCAAAGCTGTTTTAACCTCCCCGATCAGTTCTAAAGCAGACATCTGCTGACAGCAACACCATGTAATATGCAGTCCATGTTTTCCCCACGGGTGTGTGTGTGTGTGTGTGTGTGTGTGTGTGTGTGTGTGTGTGTTCTTCTACTTGTAGCTGAGTGAGGATTTTCTGTTTTTTTCCTTATTTATTTTTTGCAAATTTTATTAGCAAAGTGAGGACTTTGCCATAAAAAGAGGACTGAAAAAGATCCTCTTTTATTTCTGGACTAAGGGTTAGATTTAAGACTAAGGTGTCGATTAGGTTTAGTTTATATGGTTAGGGTTAGGGTCAGGCCATAGAAAGCTTGAAGATGAATTGAAGTCTATGGAAGACAAGGCACGGTCCTCACTATGTGTGTAACTGGAGCTGAATCGGGATGAGGGAGAGTGCGGGGTTACTGCCGTCCAGCAGCTGTACAAACACGGCCAGCGCGATATTGCACTAACCCCACTGGGTGCCATCTCTGCTGGCACCGGGCCCGCACACAGTGGAGGTGTAATTATGTGTATCCGTGTCACACAAAAGCTCTCATTGGGGGGATTTTTTGTAGAAACACAAGGAAGGACGCAAACAGAACCACCTGCTGGGCTTAAGCAGAAAATGTGCAGGTGCGGGGATGTTGGGTCACTGACACAGGGAGGTGATGCAGGTGAGAGGTGAGGAAGCGTGTGTTTAGTTCGCAGCGTACAATCAGGCGCGCTTACTCCAAAACGCAAGCGAAGTCTTACCTTGCTCTGCGAGGACGCGTCCTGACACAAAACCAGCAGACAGGCCAACAACTTCGTGTATTTCCACATTTTCTCAGGGCGTCTAAACACGAAGTGCAGAAATCCAAAGCGGAAGTCAGAGCGATCAGTCCAAAGGCTATAGCGGTGCGTTTATCTGAACTCCATCTCCGCCTCAAGCAGGTGACGGTGCTTCAGGAGCGCACAGCGCACAACTCTGCATGCCTCTGGTGCGCTCTGTGGTGCGTCTGCCTTCAGCCGAGCGCATCATCCTCCGTCCGGTGTCCTCCGCAGATGGGAGGGCTCAGACACACACACACAAACACGCGCGCGCGTGTGTGTGCATCGTGTGTGTGCGTTGTTCTCGCACACACTAACAACGTAAGAATCTCAAGACAAATCGATGTTAAAACTGCTTTGTATTAATAGTTTTTAGGCAATGTGCAGACATTACAGCCAGTGTTGCGCTGTAGCCATTGTTATTTTATCGTTCAAAAAGTTCAAAAACAATCCCAACTCCCATAGACTCCGGTTAAAAGTCATATGGCGCCACCACCTGGCCAGTTCCCGGGTTACAACCTGTCCTCCAGCCCGCTTTTGTAGGAAACCTTTGTCTGAATGTAATTCTATCGGAAATTCAAAAAGTACAGGTACAACTCACATATTAAATGACTTCATCAAAAACGGAATTATATTTTTCAAGCTTTTATTTATTTTTTTGTTAATTTTGATGGTCATGACATCCAGCTACTGAAAATTCCAAATTTTGTTTCTAATAAAATTGGAATATTTCATAAGTACTTTTCGATACAGAGAAATGGTATTAAAGTTATATGGCTGTATCACAGCTCGCACAATCTTTGGAAAGACTGCTGACTAAACCAGTCTAGACAGTCACTGACACCCACCTCAAATAGGAAAAGAAGGGCATTTTGTTAATTTCTTTATCGAGAAATGTTCACATTTAATACTACTACTACTACTACTACTACTACTACTACTACTACTAATAATAATAATAATAACTGCGACAGACTGGTAACCTGTCCAGGGTGTACCCTGCCTCTCGCCCATTGAATGCTGGAGATAGGCACCAGCACCCCTCGTGACCCCAATAGGGATAAACGTGATGGAAGCTGGATGGATGGATTAATAATAATAATAATAATAATAATAATAATAATAATAATAATAATAATAATAATAATAATAATAATAATAATAATAATTATTATTATTATTATTATCATTATTATTATTATTATTTTTATTATTGTTGTTGTTGTTGTTGTTGCTGTTGTTATTGTTATTATTATTATTGTTATTATTATTATTATTATTATTATTATTATTATTATTATTATTATTATTATTATTATTATTATTATTATGCATCCATCCATTTTCCGACATGCTTATCCCAATGGGTGAGAGGCGGGGTACATCCTGGACAGGTCACCAGTCTATCGCAGGGCATATTATTATTATTATTATTATTATTATTATTATTATTATTATTATTATTATTATTATTATTATTATTATTATCATTATTATTATTATTGTTATTATGCTATTGTCGTTGTTATTATTATTATTATTATTAGTAGTAGTAGTAGTAGTAGTAGTAGTAGTAGTAGTAGTAGTAGTAGTAGTAGTAGTAGTAGTATCTGTAAAAATATATTCTGATTCAGGAAAAGGTTTGTACATCCTCCTACTTAATAAGGTTGCTTGTTTGGCTGAAATAACTCTATTGATACTCTTCTTGTAGCCATTCTCTGACATCAGTCTGAGGAATGTTTTTCCCTCTTCTCACTTTCGTCTGTGAGATATTTGAGGGGTTTCCTGCAAGTTGAGCCTGTATGCTAGTTATCCTACTGCAACTCAGTGAGACCAATATCTGACCTTTGACTTGGCCTAGGACTCCATTTCCTAACTATTTATTTCTCTTTCTTCCTCACACGTCTTGTCCTGAAAGCTTAATAGGGAAGAAGACTGGTGGGTCTGATTGCTTTTACCGGGTAATATTCACCATGTTGCATAACTGACTTTATTCAGTTGATGGAATTATAATGTGAGGTTTTCATTGTCATTGAGTCACTAGCTGTGTTTCCAACAACGGTTTTTATGTATATTTTGTAGTATTGCATTAGAAAAGGTTACCCATGGAAACGGCAAAATTTTAAATAACAAAAAAGTTTTTATACTCTCATGAGGTGTTTTTTTTAGATAATGTGCAAAACAGGAGATGGAAACACATTTGTTGAATAAGTTCTAACAAAGTGAACATTTACCTCACATGAATGATCAGCTCTTTCTGCTGTCAGCGTCTTCCCGGATAAAACCATAACGTGCAAAGAACTGCATGTCTTTCTCTGCCTCTCTGGAAAGCCTGTAATGCTGGCAATACAGCTGACATGACAGAAAAATTACAACTTGTCTGATAGCAGCACTTTCCTGAAAAACTCTCTCCATTTTTATCAGATGTGCAATTCATGCTAGTTTGCAACCTCTCCTTCCTGTTTATAACAGCCATGCATAACATTAACTTCTGATGAAATTATGCTTTGCGTAGCCTAGTTAATTCACTCCAAACTAGTGGATGGAAACACTTCTAATTTGTATGTTTTTTTTTCTTCCTTTGTTGCAACATTTTTAAAGTTTGTTCAAAATTCACATGACATCTGGATAGAAATATAGGCTCTATGGTAGAGCCCGTTTTCCACCGGCTCTACCCTACTCCGCCCTACTCTACTCAACTTGACCTTACTCTACCTTGTTGGTTTTCCATAGACCCGAAGGCCTCAGTCAGTGTTGTGCGTTCTGCTGCTGTTAAGCATTACTGTGTGACATTATTGATCCCACTTATTAACACTTCAAAGTACTCTGTGAGAAACGGCAAAGAATTAAAAAAATGTATTATCAATAAAAACATAAATGAAACAAGAAAAATCCAAATGATGTTTGCATTTTTGTATGGGCAAACATGTCTCAAATATTCTTAAGGCTAAAATAATCCAATGGGATAGATATCCAGATCACACATCAGCCTGAACTAATAAATAAGGCCCAGCTTCTCTCTAGTAGTAGGGGGTGGAGGGGTTGGGGTCTGGAGCAGGTAGTGGGCAGCTCTGTAAAGGGAAGTCAATCACTTTACAGAGAAGATTATTCATACAAAGTAATTATTCAGGACACTTGACAGTTTTCCTGGGAGTGTAGCTCTCCACAAGTTCACCCTAAGGTTAGAATGTGCACCACTAGTAGAAACCGCAAAAACCCAGCCGGTCAAACTTAGACTCTTCCAGCCTCAGTTAGCATGTTGAATATTGATTTTCAAAGCTGCATCTGAATGGACCGCTAGATCTCTGGAATAAATGCCTTTGGAGAGATGAGACTGCAGTAAACATGTCTAGCAATAGTGTAAAGGACCGCGTTTGGAGAAAACTACTCAAGGCAAATTGACACAAACACTGTCAAGCAACCAGGTAGAGGATTTCTAGTTTGGGATTGGAAACCAAACAGTTCCTGAGTTTACCGTGAGCTCCTCTGTGGTCCTGAAGAGACCTGAAGAGACCTGTCCGACAGCTGAATCTTCACCAGAATTCGTTCACCAACAGGACAAGGATCCTAAACACAGCAGCAACTCTTCTACAGAATGGGTCAAAAAGAAAAGAACCAAGTCGTTGTACTAACTCAGTCAAACCACAGGTCTCACCTTGATGGAAATGTTGTGTCGGGACCTTAAAAGAATCATGCATAAAGGATTCCTCACAGACCTCATTAAACTTAAAGAAACATTAAAGAAATGTTGCAAAGAGGTATGGGACAGAATTCCCCCACAGCACTGTCAGAGTCTGATAAAGTCAAACAGAAAATAGAAAAAAAAATCAGGTATCACTGCTGTAGTGATCCTGCTGAATCATGAGGTTTGCTGAAGTTTTCACATGACATTTCCATTTAACCGACTGAATAAAATAGCATGCCAGCAGAAACAGAGGGATAAGGAGGTTGATGTGGACCTGAGTCATCTGCTTTGAAACATTCCAGGCTACTGAACAGGGGCACAATTTGTGACACTGTTGCCTTGCAGGGAGAATGTTTTTGGGTCCTGGGTTCTTATCCCAGCTTTCTGCGTGGAGTTTGTGTGTTTTCAGTGTGGATTATCTCTGGGTACTCTCGCTTCCTCCCGCACAACTGTTATAAACATAAAAACATGCAATACCTGCAAAGGGAATTTTGGATTAAATAGTTCTACAATTAGCCAATTTTGATGATGATTGTGAGTTAATTGTTGCAACTAATGGCAAATAAAAACTAGTTAGGTCATTAAGCCCCCCAAAGTGTGATTAGCTTCATACAATAGATTTATTCATTACATAACAGCCCACTTGGAGCAAAGCCAAACCATCTTAAAATGACTAAAATGGGCATGTTTTTCAATAGATGGTAAAAACAAGCTGTCATGTGGTGGGAAATGCAGTGGGAAAAAGTTATATTTAAGTATTTCAATACTATGTTCTAACATCGCCAATTGTTTTAACTTCTCTAGGTCACCTGAGGATCAGCTCAGCCCACACTTTTCTCTACGGGACTGCGATGGTCATGGCAGAAGGACTGATTTTTGTCTGGTGATCCGTTTTTGATTTAGCCATGTATTTGGAGTTTTTTATCCTTTTTTTTTACAGAAATTGTCCCGATATTTCAAAGATTTTGTGAAGTCATGCACTCTAAAAAGGCTTCCAGAGTCTTTTAAAGAGAAACAAGCCACCATCACAGTCCTTCACCATGATAGACAATAAGCATAAGAAGCTTCTTTATATTAATCCGAAATTTATGGACAAACCCACCTTGGAGTGTTTGTTGCTGAAATGAAAGTCTTAGTCTCATCTGACCAAGTTAAAGTTCCAGTAGAGTTAAGCCAACTCTCTATATTTATGTTTGTAATGGTAGGACACACATGCTATTTACCTGCCATGGCTCCTGGAGAGCTTGGCATGTAGACAGCAACTAGAGGTTGCCAGGGAGAATTGGTGACTGACCCCAATCGGACAATCTGACAACATCTGCACCCCCCCCCCCCCCCCCCCAACATCTTGTGTGCTGTGTGTTGGCAAGATAAATATTGGTCTTTGTCCAGCCTAGTGCCCTGTGACTCAATGAAATGGGCCTCTATTTTGAGTCTTATTTTTACTCCAGTGGGGCAGGAAGTCATGGTTTAGTAATGGGAAGTTCACAGAAATTGATGAGCTTATGAAGAAGAAAAAAAAGTACCAGTTACATTAATTTTAAACAGCCGGGTGGTAGCAAAGACAACATTTTCCAATGGTGCCAAAAAGTTGGTTTAAAAGGATTTTTTAAAGGACAGCTGGACTGGTGAAGGATCCAGCTACAAATCTTTATTTATTTTTGTCCCTGCTTCACTGAAATAAATCCTGAAACATTCTTTCTCTAAAAGACATTGAATAAATGCACACACTGCTTTCCAAACAGGTCATTCTGGCAGATATGAATGTTACCAACAAACAGCCACTAGCTTATGCTTTTATCACTTGGTCCGTTCCAAGGTGGCTCTGTGACGAATAACGCACAAAACTTCACTTCCCATAACTCCCTTAGGGCGTGCTCGTGCTGCCTTCCAGTTAAGCAGGGGAAACTAAAAATGACCCCATAAACATGAACGGCTCACAGCTTATCAAATCTAGACAGGTTTTGCACAAAACACGTTTTACATTTGTGTTCCAGTTTAAATAAAAAGGGCGAGAATTTTTTTTATTCACCTGGATTTACTGTGCTAAATCCAAGCGGTTAGACTTTAATTGAACAAGTAAACAACAGTTTCATTTATAATTCAGTTTTCTGAGTTTGAGATCCGTTGGTTTGATACGTTCTTTGGTTGGAAGCAGTTGAACTTCCCTATTTGTACGTGTAACAGTTTTGACTTAATGTTAAACCAAGTTACCTAGAATTCGGCAAAAGCACTCCACCCTGCAGGCTCAGAACTCCGCCCTCCTCCCGGACCTGGAACGCACCACTCCCGGGGGGTGTGGACCCAGTAACTCCCTGCTGATTGGGAACAGTTCGCCGAGAGGCATGGGACCGAGGTCCGAGCCCTGATGACACGGCGAAGCTGAGGCCAGCAGCCTGCTCCACCTCAGAGCGACAGCAGCATTACTGTCAAGCCGCCAGCCACCATCATCCCCTGCTGCGCGGCGGAGAGGGGCCACCCTGGGCTGACTCCGCATCAGCCCGTGCTGGAGGATGGAGATAGAGAAGGGCACGGATGGGTTCGACTACCCGGAGAGAAACAACGCCAAGTCGGTGAACGGTAGGCTAGCGTGGCTCACAGCACAGCGCCTCCACACATAAACACATGGCCGCATGTTTGATGAGCCTCAGTCAGTCAGGAGCTCCGTGGACAGACTGTGGTTGAGGGGAATGAATGACGGAAACACGCTGCGCTCCTAGTCCTAGTGTGGGACGAAGTTTAGGTTTGTAAAGCCACCAATGGAAATGACTACTGAGAAAAGTACAATTATACATACCATTTGGTTTGTTACTCATGGGGAAAATAATCAATTAAGTTCTTCCAAAGTGTGTGTGTGTGTGTGTGTGTGTGTGTGTGTGTGTGTGTGTGTGTGTGCGCGCGCGCGCCCGTGTGTGTATGTGAGAGAGAATGCTGGAGCTGCTGGGAACAGAGGTCGGAATGTTTTTATTTGGAGGTGGTCAGTCAGTCAGGCCCGAGGAGGTCGTAAAAGGTGAACTTTTGAACTTGGAGAAGGCCCTGGCCCGCAGCCGTCAGCCTGTTGGTCACCCCAACGCGGACATTATGGTGCTGGAGGTTCTGAGGAACGGGTTCTGCAGCCTGGAATCTGCCATGTTTCTGCTGCCATGTTTCTGCTGCCATGTTTCTTCACATGACACCGGCTTAACCCCAAACATCTCCCCTACATCACCTCCTCGTCTTCCTCCCCCTCTCTCACCTCTGCCTGGAGGATTTATTGCTTCTTAATAGGATATTGTTCGGTGATACCGGCCTGTTCCAGACCCAAACAGAGCCCGTTCCATTTCCAGCCTCCATGCTGGGAACGCAGCATTTCTCAGAACCCTGGCCCTGCTGAACAGTACTGGTGCTCTGGCAATACTACTCAGGCTTCCTGTACATGCTTGTTGGAAGAAAAATCAATAAATAAGACAGGGGAGGGAACATTATAAAATTTCAAACACTACAATATTATTTTCAATATAGCAGTGTTTAGTGTTTTTTTTTATATACAACCATTGGTTTCCTAATGAACCAATTAGCCACTCTCCATTATAGCTGGGTTTCTAGGCAGGCATTCTTGAAAAATCCAGTTTTATTTAAGTGTTTTTTGAGGTCTGTGTTGAGATCATTTTTATCTGTCTGAATTGCCACATCCAAACTTAAATTTTACTCAGCTGCTTGAATACTTTGTCTTAATTTAACTTACATGATGCAAATAAATGTCCACAGATTTCGCTGCTTTTCCGGCCCCAGGACTGTCGTGTAACCTATCAGGATTTTAAATTGGCCCGGGAGTGTGGCTGGTTTTTTTTTTTTTTTTTTTTTTACTATGTACAAAATAAATGTGTAAAAATATCACACATTTTGCTTTAGCAAATCTGTATTGCGTAGTATGTCAGATGATCCAGTCCAGATTTAAAAAGCCATAGTATAACAGATTTTGATTGGCCCTTTAGTGCCATGGAAGCAAAATGTTTTCCCATCATTCATGGGAGATATGAATAAAAGAAAAAAAAATCCTCTGCTATGAAATTTTTTAGTAAAACTGGGGTCTGACATTTGAGTCTGAAACATATGGGACTTTTAAAAACTGGACATTTGTATAAAACCAGTTATTTACAAAAAAAAATAATTACTTGACAACTAGAAGTAAAGCCATTTCCTTCATTTATTTTAAATTTCACAGTCAAGTAAATAAAGCTGTCACTAATGAAGGAAATCTATTTCCAAATTTGGAATGTTTACAATAAATAACCAAGCTCAGATAAAAAACAAAAACAAGAGTATTATTTTTTTAATCATTATTAATCTTAAAAGCTTTTTGAATTGTAATTTTAATGTAGATATCTTGGCCATATTTAGATTTTTTTCCCCCTTAAGAACCACCTTGCTGTGTATTGTGATTGTTGGGGTGAGAGGTAGTTGTTTGGACTTAAAGGCTAATGTGAGTCTATTCTATTCTTGTCAATTCTAAGATTAAATTCCCTCAGCCCTGCCCCTCCTAAACACAAGAATGGTGCCCAAGTGCCACTCCAGGCTTATTAGAAGCGTTGACAAAAAAAAAAGCATATAAAGGAACTTTAATAGCATAGGGAAGCTGGTCATAGAAACACATTTTAGTTCTTAACTTACTACTTTAAATTTTGACTGTTTGAATTTCGTCTGTCATAAAGGCATAATACGGATGAGGTGACTGAATATCCTAAAACGTGGTGGAGGGAGGGAAAAAGTCCTCTTCCTTCAGATTGCAGGAAAGTTTCTACTTTTCTCTCCGTCGTCTCCCTCATTGACGTGTAGGAAACCATCTGTGGCTTTCCAACGCTGAAGGACGTAAGACCCTGAAGATGTCTCCTCAGAAATCATTCCCTTTAACACTTTGCTGGCTAAGGAGGAGAGCGAGGGCCACCCCAGCAAAGACGTGCTCCAGATGTTCAGGTCCAGCTGAAAACCCAATTCTGACTGTTGAATAGCCATGTGGACTGTTCAGGCCTCTTTACCAGTGTCTTCCACTATTGTTCAGAAGAAACAAAAGCGGCTTAAAGCTCGGGCCGACTCCAGCTCCGCTCACAGTCCTTGCATAACCGCGTTTAAGAAACGGACCCAATTTCTATTGATCCCTGCACAGCCTGCCCCGAGATTTGGATGCGTCAGAAGGGAAGTGGAGGAATAAAGCAGGCAGACAGGTTTTGGTGTGGGTTTGGTGTTTGTGTAGAACCCATCCTGGGGCTTTGTACAGACTGCCACAAGCAGAGAACGTGGGCTGAAAGAAAGTGCTTTGTCAGCCTCTTCTGTGGCTCCGATGGTGCCGGTGAGGGTCTGTCATGTCCCTGGGGACAGGGTGAGGAGGATGGCAGGCAGTGTTTGGGGCAGGGACAGGATGTGACCCCCGCTCCTTGCTTCTCTCCCCCTGCTGTGATGATTGAATGATGAGCGGTACAGTAGAATGGGAGTGGGTTTCTTTTGCTGCTGATGGTGGGGGGAGTAGTATAGGGTGAGGGGCAAACAGGCAGATGTAATCTGTCACGTCGGGTTTTCTTCCTGCCTCTGGAATTCTGTGACCAAAGGGCCTGCAGGATTACAGCTTGATGTCTCACAGGCATCAGATCAGTGACTAGCGTGACACAACTCCCACCAGAGGGGTGTGCTGTGGAGCAAGGCCAGCGAAGCCAGGCATTCTTTGGGTAAAAGCCTTTTAACACAACCCAAAACTGTGCTGAGAAGTGCATGTGTCTTTTCAAGTCGAGTCAAGTTTATTTGTATAGCACATTTCAGCAGCAAGGCGGTTCAAAGTGCTTTACATCATGAAAAACATAAAATGGGTGAAAACATCAATACACATCAAATATGTTGGTCAATGTTCCTGTTATTAAGGGCCTAAAGCAACTCTAAACGTGGGTTTTCAGTCTTGATTTAAAGGAACTCAGTGTTTCAGCTGATTTCCAGTTTTCTGGAACGTTGTTCCAGATTTGTGGAGCATAGACGCTGAATGCTGCTTTTCTATATTTGGTTCTGGGTTTTCATGCTTCTTTGGCTCATAAACACACACATCTCTAAAATTCAGTTATTTAAATTAAAGCAATTACACAGAGTGATAAGATAACATCACAGGTCTTTCTGGGCGGACAGAAATGTTTCCCAGGTTCTATTCTGCGGAGGTCTTAATGATGATGGACACTACCCAACCCTGCTGTTGTTCACGTGTGTGTTGTGGTGATGGTCCGTCATTCCCACAGCTCGCTCTAAAGCTCATGGTCCATCAGTTCCGTTTGTATAAAATTATACTTTCAGTTTGAAGAAAAATAAATGGAGATCCAAGTTGTTTTACAGAATCATAAAGTATTTAAAGATTCTAAAGAATGTTCAAAAACACAAGTGTATACCAAAACGCAATCAATCAGTTTTACAAAGTCTGTTTTTAAAAAGAAAGAGAAAATGTGTTTTTCATGGCACTGGTGGGACATTTCTAAAAGAGTGAAAGCATGCAGTAATCAGGCATCGCGTTATGGTTACACCGCTAATAACGGGGACATCCTCCTTGATTCTGCGGACATAACAGGCCAGACCTGTGAGCTTTAGCCCTAATTAGACATGTGAAAGTCTGTTGTGGTATCTGGCACCGAGCCGTCAAGAGAGCAGGGCTCTTCTGACCTCCAATCCATGGGCTCCTTGGACCAGACTTGGTTGTGTGGCACAACCCATGATGCTAGATTACTGCCTACAACTCATAACGCTGCAATCACAAATAAGTTTGAAAGACTTAACACGGACCATTTTCAAGTGGTGTAATTGTTACATTGTCTATCTATAAGTGGCAAACATCAAACCAGATCTCCAGGCAGGTCTATGCTGCGTATAAAGGGATTGAAGTTAGAACATACTTTCTTTTATCATGCTTTTTACTTTGTATTTGTCCTCAGTCAGGAGGAAACATCTGCTAAGGACCATATTTTCACCATATCTTGGTGGAGTGCATCAACTCAATAACTGCTGTCTCCAGATGAGGTTCTTGCTTGTTTTTCCACAACAATTAGTTGCACCATTGGCTCATGCCTTTCTTTGTGCATGAACCAAATGAAGGATTTAACTGGATATCATTTTAACCCCCTCCCTCCTCCTTCCACTGCATGAGTAGCATTAGTTTGAAGTGACTTTCTGGAATCAAACTTGTATTGAATTCCAGTCTGGAACCAAATTCGGCCAGAATTTTAGGTATTGAAATAACATGTTTTGGCACAAGCAGCCAATACAAGTGGACTGTGCTCGCAACAGAGGGCTTTTTGCGTCCCTCCGTACCGTTCTGCATTGTGTCCAAACTGCAGCACTCTGACAACAATCTTCTTGACTTCCTCCACCTGTTAATTCACTGGACGATTCCCCAAAGAAGTCTTCAATAAGTGAGTTTTGAGCTGGAGAATTTGCTATTAATTCTTTAATCTTGGGATGTCATTATGTCATCCATGCCAATATTCACCATTCCAGAGCCAACGGCATCACGCTTCAATAACCTTAAGCCACATTCCCTTCTGCCTCTTCATCGCTTTTCTTCTTTCATGTTTTGTTGCATATTTCTTCATTGTGATCATAAATATGTAAACAGGTCTCAAAAAGTTGTAGAAATGTTGACATATGCCCTTTAACATTGAAATGAAAACTTTTACATCTAATCAAATCCTTTATGGATAAAGTTGTGGCAGGAAGTCTCATCTGCCCTAGAAGTTTAAAGGCTGAATGTCCTTGATGCTTTGGCTGCTGTCTCTTGGCAACACGTGAGGTCAGGCTGATGGAGATGACATGGCGATGCAACAACGACGCAAGCAGATTTCAAAGACTCAAAGTAATGTTATAACAGTAATAAATCTTATTTAGATCTTATTCAGAACTGGACTACACTATATTAGTTAAATAAATGAAAAACTTTATTATGCTTGTATTGTCTGATTGTAATTGAATCTACAAGAAGACCCAAATGATTCTCTGGAATGTATGCAAAACCTGAATATATTTAAAATATGGTTTCCACAAGACCAGACCGGAAGTTAGTGACTCCTGAAATTCGCCGTGTCGCTATACTGGGTAAAGGGCGTTACCTAGCAACAGCATTACGAGTGGCATTACCAAGGCTTTTATTTTTTATTTTTTTCATGTGCAATGGCTTTGTCAAGTGCTGGAGCACACACACACATACACACACATACACACACACACACACGTTAGATGATGCGTCTTAAAAAAGTACAAAACAGCTAAGATAGCTGTTACTGGTATAGATCCATACGAGGTGGACAAATGCAAAATGTCTGCCCAGTTAGATTCATTCCCAGTAGTCATCTATATAGATGTTGTGAATTATTTAATTTGCAAAGAAGTGCCTACACTATGGATAAACTATGGTCCTTGAAGTCTTTGAATGCTTTCAACCAACGTGGCTGGGTAAAGGATGTAAAGACACTAAAGGTAAGGAAAAAGATTCTCATGGTAGACCAGGGTAAGTAAACAGTGTAGTTTTTTCATGAACGTATGTGATATATTTGCTTATATCAGCCTTGTGTGGTCTTCATTTATAGTCCCAAAATTGATTGGAATGAATGTAAATTTAAAGTATGAAAGTTTTTACAAAAATGTAACAGAAATGTTTGTGTTTAGATGTAATAATTAGGTGTTTCTGTTCTGCTCTCCATAGTTTATGTGGTTCTAGCTTTAAAATGGTATAAATGTTTGGCCACAAATTTAACAAAAATAGGTGGATTATATCTGAGAATGTTGGCTTTTATTATGCTGCCACTGATAAAGTCATCAAAGCAAGCCTGTGCCATATTAGTTGGCTTGGGTTTCCTCTGGATGTTGGGCATCCGCAGTCATAAACGCTTGATCCTTAGTAGCAAAGTTTGTTCGCTTTCACTTTTACACTTAGACTTTACTCTCATTCAACTGCTCATTTACAATATATACATTTGAGCGAAATGTAATTGCAAGGCTCTGTGGAAAAACATAAGACTAAAGAGAAACATTGTGAATATGAGTATTTGTCATTTGTCAGGATTGTAGCAGCAAACCAAAATGACATTTTCTATTTACAAAAAAGTTATGTGTAGAAGATATGAGTAGTGCAAGTATGCAACAATGAACGGACTATATGCTGATGCAGAAGTACAGTTAGTACAGTTCCTCAGTGTTCATAATGACCATTTTAAGTGACTAGTTTTGTATGTATGGGGTGGGGTGGGGGGGCACTGGGAGTTTAGCAGTTTGATTCTTGGGATGTAATTAAAACTTCTCTTTACTATCACCTTTGTTTTTCCACCCTTAAACCCAACAATATACAACCTTCGTGGTTCTCTTACATGCTGTCCATGAAGTGGAGAATTGCTTCTGGGTTCATTGTATTATCACAATGGCGAGAGCTTATCTGGATGTAGCTGTGACGTCATGTGGGAACTATGTATAATATGAAATTACATACATTAATTTCTCCACCTATGTCTGTTTAAATGCTTGTTGGTTTAAATGGTCTAGGTTCAATTTTGAAGCTTTGTTTTTTGTGTGTGTGTTGGGGGGGGGGCATGTGACACGTGAGGGGGAAGCGGCAGCTAAGTGCTAGTTGAACGATGACCAGGGACAGTGGGATGTTGCTCTTGAAGCATTATTGGCGCTGCTCTCCGCTGACCTCAGCATAACCCAGGAAAGTATTTACAGCCTCCCCTTGATCCATGAGCTGCAGGGCTGTGACGGTACTTTGCTTGCTGGGTCCTGGTAGAGGTGGAAGAGCTCAAACAGCTGCTAATGGGCTTCAATGAGAGAGGAAGCCCTGTTCCACTATGACTATATTATGTGGTGGTGTATGGATGGGGGTGGGCTATCATGACACAATGATGCTTGATGTGTGAGTCAGGCTTTTGTCAGGCTTCTGTGATCTTCATCACGTAGGCAAGCCAGAGGCAATGAATGTCTCCAGTTTGAGTTTGAATTTGGGTGGAGGATGACTTTACAGGCAGCTGTAAAACACTGAACTTGGTATGTAGTGTAGAGAGGTTCTTCCTGTGAGGCTGCAGCGCTGATGGATACAGTTGTTGGGGAGTGTAGGCTATAAAAGAGCAGCTGAGGGGTATTTCCATTATAGAGGGAAAATTCAGTGTTAGATAAAACAATGAAGCCAGCTTGGTTTCACAAAAAATTCTCAATCAAAGAATCAACCAGCGTTGATCAGTGTTGGGAACGCTTGGAAACGTTCTTTCACTCTCAGAAGACTCGTAATTGCTGTTAGTAGCTGATCACAGCAGTGTGCAGATGAGGCTGAGCGTCATGCAAGGCAATCTATTTACAGACAACAGAAAAGGCACATAGAGCCATTCACATTGGCTTTGTTAGATGGATCTAAAAAAGCAAACGTGCATGAGTTTGAGTTAACCGGTCTTGGTTCTGACAGAATACATTTCTCTCATTTTTTGTTTTTGTTTAACAATGATTATTAGGACAAATTAAAGTTGCATAATATATCGACTCGCCATCGCTGTGTCTGTGTGCGTGATATAGCAACCTGAATGGATTGCTTGGCTGCAGTATGTACTCCAAGACCTTGGTAAAAAGATCAATCTTTTGAGTTTCTAATGGGCCTTAGAATTATTAGTTTAGAAATATAGGGTCGGTGCACCCACTGGGAGGCGTCATGTTGTGTCGCTATTTCTGATTTCAAAAGCCGAAAGGGGACAAACTGTCATACTTACGAGTTTTCTCTGTCTGTCTTCTATATGAAGATGCGCTGACGGTGGTGGAGGAGTAGACAACAAGAAAAGTAAAAGTAATAACTGGGGGAAAAACAAGAAAAGAAAAAAGAAAAACCAGGAAAAAATAAGTCTATATTGGTGTAGCTATTATTACCAGGTGAAGTGGAGATAATTCTGAGGGAGTGCAAACTCAAAACTGATGTGGAGGTTGCAGGCTTACTGCTGGACAGGTAAGTTAATTTAATGTAACAGTGAAGTTTATTTTGCCATTATATTAGAAACCGGGCTGTGTGGTCCAGCAACTACAATGTCCTCCCGACAGAAACAATTTGTTTTTGTTCGCCTCTCTCTCCCTGACGTCCCTCTCTCCCTCTCAAGGCGGGAGACACGAGGGGTATGTATGTACAGAACGTAGAGGGATATTGTTCACTGTCTGCAGTACAGTAGCAAGACTGGCCTGGTCTCTTTACTGGTGTTTATAGTCGCTTATTTCAGAAATGAGTCCAAAAAAAAAAAACGCGACTCAAGGAATTTACAAGCGACTTTAGAAAAAAACAGACGGACTCGTGACAGTGCCAAAAACCATTTCACACGATGACTGTAGCTATTGGCAGTAGCTAATACATGGAGGACATGTTTACATTGTCCCACTTATTGTGTTATCTGAGGCTTCCGGAGTAGCTATTATGGCAAAGTTGTTTGTAATTAATTTAACGCCAGTGTGAAACTCTTAAACACTGGGACTTTAACTTCAGTACCCAGAACACCATCTACAGCAGGGCTAAAATATTTGTAGACCTTAGTATTGTATTGATTAATCGTTCTATTTATAAAATGTTAAAAGTGGAAGTTTCCGACAAGGAACATTTCCTCTTATCACCAGTTCGAAACTAAGAAATATGTGGTTTGATATTACAAAAATCAATAGTAAAACAAGATTAAAAAATTCAAATGTTGGAGTTTTGGGATATTTGCATTTTTTTCAAAGACCAGATCAGGATCATATGGCTGTTGCCACGTTGTACTGGGGATAGTATGAAATTAATGTTAGGTGTGTATGGATGTTCCAGGTTGCATGGACACATCCATCTGATGGGGACGGTTTCTGCTCTGTTTGTGAGCTAATTCTAATCAGATGGCTGCTGTAGGCCTGAGTCGCTCCTGAGTGGCTCTCCGTGAGGCAATAAAACTCTGACCCCTGGTATGATGAAAGAGAAGTTACTCCTTTGAGCATGTCAAAGTGGCGGTGATAGAGTCCCTGCACCACCTCCACCCCCACCTCCCTGACCACAGCGTGACCCAGAGCCCAGTCACGCATCAGGATCAGCACTGTTAATGTTGATTAGATGTATGGAACCGACAATCACTACACAACAAAAAAGTGTCCTGTTGTTTGACGTCTTAACGGGGTTTACCATGAAACCAGAAGTTGTTTACATCCATAGGACCACTTGTTTTAAATGGTGGCGATAAGCCATCTTCCCCATTCCAATAAAAACATCCTGCACAAAATTAAATTAACACTGGTAGCCAATGCTATCTTCTTCTATTATAACCATCTTTTGTTCTTTGATCAAATATAATCAATAGATCAATCAGACAGTCAAATCAGTCTTTATTTAGAGCACATTTCATACAGGAGGACAAGATAAAGGGGTCTATAAAAAGGCAGCAATGAGAAACAAAAAGAAACAAGGAGCTAAACAAGTTTTAGCCTGGAAAAGGGAAAAAAAGTGCAGAAATGTGGTTAGCAGAAGTCGTGTTTCCGTCAACGTTTTAACAATAGAAAAGGCTAAAGGCTGGAAACAACAACATTTAAATCAAATTACAAAATTTCACAAAAAAATGTTTTTACGCTTGGTTTTCGACTCTTTTGAAAAATTGTAAATGCGCTAATGAGGAGATGGAAACACATTTGTCGAATAAGTTCTGTCCTGAAAGCCAGCTAAATCTTGAATGGATTGTAAACTAAAATTTACATTTAGTTTGAAGAAGTAGTATAACTTTCTCACTACGATAAACACAAATAAGTAAATAGAATGATTTAAAATGTATATAAAGACAAACCTAAAAGAGTAATACAACTATATGTATTATTAAGTTAAGATGAAATCAGAAATGAGCAATCTTCATCTTAATTAGTGAAAACTAAACCTAAACCTTTTGGTTTAGTTAAAAACTAAACCGAAGGGATAGAACGTTGGCTTTTATCCTATAGTATTGACATGGCCTCAGGTCCACAGCAAGTCTGATATATGCCTTTTGGGTATTCTAAAAATAGTTTTGCTGGAAGACCTGAGGGATCTGGGTGGCTTGTATCACAAAGGTGGGAGGATCTGATGAAGAAGTGGGACTAAGTTTGTTAAAGACCAACATCATGAACACCTGTCAGCGTACTCAGACGCTTCACTGGCAAATCATAACATGCATATTTACACAACTCTAACCAGTATCAGTTTTTGGCATTTAGATGTGGGCAAGTATACAAACAAAGTAGTGTATTTCTGAAAATTAAAAGATGAAAAAGAAGCACAATTTTGCGCTGGAGGTCTTCCTCCCTCTTAACGAGGAGTTTTCTCCACTGTCGCTTCATGCTCAGTATGGGGGATTGCTGCAAAGCCATTGACAATACAGATGGCTGTCCATTGTGGCTCTACGCTCTTTTATGATGAGTGAATGCTGCTTTTCAAGACTTTTTGGAATCTGCTGGGTTTCCCGGTATAAAAACATTTTGACCAATCTGTCTGGAGGATTTGATAGAATTTTATTTTTTAAAGTGCCTTGAGATGACATGTTGTGAATTGGTGCTATATAAATAAAATTGAATTGAATTTTTAAAAAATCTCCTCCAAAGTTAATATTAGGAATCTCACAAGCACATTTCAGCGTATCGAGCTGTTACGCTAAAATTAGTGAGCATAACGGTCAGTAAGACTCGGGACAGTATAACAAGGATGTTTGAGAGCAACATAGAAAGTCAGTAAAGCTCTTGAACGTGCATCAGCGCAGCTATAAACCTCCCGGTCAACATAAGCTAATGCTAGCTGTTATTAGCCTGACGAAAAACAACACTACGCTACGCAACGTAAATGCATCAGGGGAAGCAGCGAAACGACACACCAATCCAGGCCTTGCGCTGTGTGTAAAAACTTGGCCATTCTAAAAACACCTTAAAAACAACTCTTAATGGTACAGGTAGCCAGTGCAAAGACCGTAAAACTGAAGGGAAGGGTGCCGTATTTGTTGGCTTTCTGTCAGCATTTACGCAGCTGAATGGTACAGTGGTTGTAGAGGGGCTATGTTTATTTTAGGACGCCGGAGAAGCAGAGCATTTAGATTATGTATCCATTACTGGGTAGCTACCTAAAATACAATATTAAGAAGTGCATTAATTAGCGTTGGGTCATCAGATGGAGAGCCTGGCTTTTTTAATGTTATAGCGATGACAAACATTATTGTCCCCAGCATACTTTTGTTGAAAGCTACTAAAATCCACTGCGTAAGGATTGTAGTAGTTTTAGGTGGTGCAAACTTGAGCTGTTTTATTTTCTGTGCTAGTTAGCAGAAAGGTGTGGGTTTCATCTCTTAAGATGAAATGGAACCAAACTGAACACCTTACTGACAAACGACAATTAACATATGGTTTAATGATTTGTGTGCTTTAGATCAGGGATTCCCAAAGTGTGGTGCAAGCTGCCACTAGGGGATGCGCGAGCTGAAAACTGTAATGGCGTCTGACGGTGTTTTTCCCACACACCATAAAGACGTGTAAATAAACAATTCCTTTGTAAAAATTGAAATCAAAAACTGTAAATGTAATCAATAAACAAAATGTATTGTAATGATCGGTATTAGACTTTATTGCTAAATGCTGTTGCACACAACAGCATACTGTTTCTTTAAGTAGGTTGGTTATGGTTTATACAGAAGAAATGTGTGGCTTCCAGGGGGGAGGAGTGGTGGTTAGGCGACTGGTGTGGAGAAAGCTGTCCCGTTCTGTTCGTCCTAAAATAAAGTGTTAGCAGTAAAACCTCGGTCTGGTGCTTGGGTGTCATAATGGAACATTACAGTATTCACACAAAATGTATTTATCTAAAAGAAATCTTCTAAACTTTAATTTTAAGATGAAATATCCACATTATGCGCACATGGCAGCCTCCGCCGCTGCTGCTGGTGGTGAGGGCGGGGGTGGTGGTGGGGGGGGGGGGGGGGGGTTCTTGACTATGTTCACGTACAGAGCTGTAATACTTTTCATTGTGATTCAGACAGGCGCAGTTCATTTTACAGATGCGGTTTTAGCGCATATTCAGACAGAAACTGAAAAACCAGAGATGGGGCTGCGGAGAGCCGAAGTGTGTTGGTATGGGTGTGTTTACCTGCTGGATGTAACCGCTGTGAAACAATCAGATAACTTTTTATTCCTCTGATTTTTAAGCGCTCTGTTATTGTTACTCTGTGCTGCGCTACCAAAGTGTAGCTTGCTGACTCGCTCGTCATTTGACACAAATCAAATCAAACTTCTTCATGTTTGTATTTTGTGGCGTAAATTGTGAATCAGACTCAGATTAGATGGTACATTAAATAAATAAAGTGAGAACACGCACAGGTAACCTATATCATCAGAGTTTAGTCTGAGAATCTACCTCTTTGCTTCTGAGGCGTTTCAGGTTGTGGAGGATTGACCGATCTTTCTTGGGGTTCTGCTGTGGATGTAGTGTGTAACTTTATATATATATATATATATATATATATAGATATATATATATATATATATATATATATATATATATATATATATATATATATATATATATATATATATATATATATATATAAACCCCTGCTTTAGATAAATGACCTGAAAAATTGAAGATTATTTACCTCCAACTCGGTTTATAGTGTGATCGGTACTTCTAGGAAGGCAGGGCTAGTGAGGCGTTGCTCCATGAACTTGAATGGCACTACAAGGCGAGCATCACAAGACCAGTGGCCACATACTTTTGTCAGTCCGAAACACTGGTTATGACATCACTGACATGTGGATCTGCTGTGCTGGGTTACACAACAAGGTCAAGGGTCAGATGTTGAGGTCAACGAATGACGGCAAAGCTGCCTGTTAAGTCAGCTCTTGAGTTCCATTACAATCTGTCAAATCTTATACCCACCAGGCGAGGTGGGGAGGCTGGGAGTTGCCTGTGGCTTAAAGGCACATGGCTAATCCACAAATATAGATCTCATTTATACTTTTTAACTCATCCATACATTTTTAAAACTCTTTGCTGATTTAGTAATTGTTTAAAGAGGAGCCTTGTACTATTGATTGTTGTGTACTAAAAGGGTTTTCACTGGATTTTAAATTTCAATATGTATTATGTTCTTTTATTGTAGTCTGTTGTGACTGACGGTAAAGACAGGGGTGGAATGATTCATATCGGGGCCCAGGGCTAAACACAGGCAAGGCACACTCCCTTTGTTTGATTACATAGTTTGTTAAACACTATACATCAAATAGCTATTTGGATCTTGCTGTTGCTATTGCTACAAATCTTTTTTTTTTTTTTTTTTTGATCACATGGGTTTTCATGAGTAAGACTAGGGAAAATATGTAATAATAATATAATATATAATTACCATAAACTTGCTCAAGATAATATGGATGATGTAGATTATTATTGACCTACATTTTTTTCTTCTTTATTATTTTAGTATTGTTAAACAATGTCCTAACCACTCTCCATGACATGTAGTTTCTAAGCAATTTAAAATATACACCAGGTGGAGGGATTACAGACAGAGTCCATCTAATTGTCATACTATACTATCAAAAATCAAAGGATCAATGTAAATCCATGACACTTATAAAACAGCATTCAACTAAATGTGCAAGTAATCCGTTGCAATTGTGATATTGCACACATGATTGTTTTTGGGAGAGGGGGTTGGCCATGTGCTATTTCTTTGGTCATGCGACGGTGATACTGCTGCAGTGCAGGATTGTGAGGTGTTTTAACTGAAGCAGAGAAGTAATGTCAGCAGTGTGGTCATTTTTGCATGGTGTCCAATACATTTGATTTCTATATTATCGTAGATTTTGGTTATCATCCATAGCAGTAATATAATTATCGATATCGATACAGGCCTAAAATGTTTACATCGATGCATCCCAAATCTAAAACGGTATTCCTAGTTGAAAATATTACATTTAAGAGCTCAACTAATTTCAGAAACTGAAAAATTTAGGTTCTTTTTTAGCATTAACTTCGATTGGAAATCTATTTCAAATATCTCAAATAAATTTTTTTTCATCATCAACTATAAATTGATACATATCCAGAAAATCTTTCTTTCTATTAAAACAGATGTTACAAACAATGTTCACTGTTAAATTTTAGCTCTTCAGGTGAAAAGCACTTTAAATAGCTGGATTTTGAAACCTCGTGTAATATGATTGTTGGAAAAGCTTTTTTGTTTTCCTCATCTTTTTCCTTTGCTTATCCATCCATCCATCCATTTTCCAAACCGCTTATTCCTCATGGGGTCGCGGGGGTTGCTGGTGCCTATTTCCAGCGTTCACTGGGCGAGAGGCAGGGCCTTTGCTTATCCCTTCTTTTTAATATTCTTTATTTTTGTACTACAACAGACATTGACCTGTACAAAGACTATGCTTGGTTGCAATGGATTAGTCAGTTATTTTTACCTGAATTGCCATGTGAAATAAAGGGATTTCAAACAGTTTTTTTCTCTAAACTTGTATCCCTTAGAGCATTTTATTTTTTTCCACTCTTTACTGATAGCTGAACTGCTTTACAGGACCCCTAGAACCTTTTACTTTTTTTTTTTTTTTTTACTATTTAAACAAAACAAAAAGTGTTCTTTGAAATAGGCCTCCTAAACCTTTTTCTTTTAACTTGTGTTAATCTTCGGCAACAACAAGCTGATCCAGCTTTAGTCTTATCACAGCCAGGTGGTCGCATTACAGGCGGCAACATCTCCCCTCTTCACTTTGTTATAACCCCATCTGTTCCTCCAAGACTGTCTGAAGCAAACTGAAACTCCTTACTGTCATGCATGGATGTCTTTATTGGCGGGGGCAGGGGGATAAAGTGGTGCCCAAGGGGTAAAGAAACCCTCTCTACTCTGACCTCTCAGCAAGCATGGGATTCATTATGTCCTGCTGCTGCTGCAGAGTGAAAACAATGATCTATCTGTAGCACTGCTTCCTCTCATCCATCTTGCAAGTGGGAAAGAGTGATTGATGAAACAGGGAGCTGATGTCACACAACTAAGACCTGTTTTTTTGACCTTTTTTCACCCGTGGTAATGTCCATCTTCATTGTCCGTGCTACATCACACACTTTGTACCTGTGTCTTAAGTCTTTTCACTCATTAACATCCTTTAATCTGGGATGGGCAAATATATTAGTGTAACATGGTACTGCCTAAATATTTTATATATATCTCCTTATGCTATACATTTACAAAAAGGCCATGCTGGAATTGCATTATAGTTGTTTAGTGTACTTGATAATTTTTTTTTTTTTTGTAATTCATTTATAGCCATCCAAAGGTAGTGTGATAAAAAGACTGACACATTCAAGCTGTTATTGTTGCTCTTGTATAAAAGGGAAAGCAGGGGACAGGCCTGAGCAAAACTGGCTATACTTAGGATTGTATTACCTGTTCATAGGGGGCTGATGATCCGGGCAAGCAGTTTCTCTAAACGTCTGGTTCTTCTTTATCTCTTTCTGCTTAGTTGAATTAGCCCAATGTTTTACATTATGTTCCACTTTCTGTTTGAATTAAACTCATCGTTATGACCACTTGTGAAGTTATTGAAGGGGCCTTCAAATAATACCACTGGCCACTTTTGACCAAGTACTTCATATCTGATGGATCAAAGGTCAGTTTGCAGAATTTAAATGGACCGGTAGACTATTCTCTTTTATAAAAGTTGTTCTTCCCGATCTCTGTCTGTCGTTCTTGTGCATAATATAGTATGTTTTCCCTGCATGTTATTCAAAATCTCGTCAACAGACTATTAGCATGAATAGATGATACATGAAACCAATGTTTTTTTTGTCTTGTTCTTTGTTGGGCCTGTGATTGACTGCCCATATTTTAATGATTTGATCATCTTAAACAGGAAGCAGGACATTAAAGAAAATTATGCATGGATGAGAAGAATGTACATCTCAGACTGCTCCTCCTTTTAAAAAAAAAAGAAAAAAAGTCAGGGTTGTCACGATACTAAAATTTCAAACTCAATACCGATGCTAAGATACTTGATACCGTTTTCAATAGTGTGGCAACATCTTTTTAAAGCACAGGATTCTTGCTGGTTAAGAGCAAAATGTATGATTTATTACCAGATGAAAAATGTAACTTTAACTTTCTAAATTAGGGCAAAACCAATGAGCAGGGGACAATTGAGCCCTCATTTAGAGAAATGTATAATTTTAGTGTCACTTCTTCGTCTGCAAAACAGGAGACAAGATAATACTTATGTGTTGCTATCCTTTATGGAAGTATGTACCTTTCATTCTGTTGTATAATTATTTTATTATAATTGCTTATCTTTAGTGTGCCACTGTGTGCTTCCATATGCCTGCCAGATACAATAAAATGTTACAACTGAAGGACAAAATGAAGATAATTTTAAACTAAAATAATATTTCGAAACAATCATGGATATAGGGCATTTAAAACATATTCTTACTATGTAAATGATATTTCTGAATAATATCATCTTGAGTGATCAACTCCAGCAGTAGGGAAGGTTGCCACTGGTTCCTATTATTTTCTGCTCTAAATGTCAGCTTCAATCTGGCTCAATGTTATCATTAGCCACATTAGCCTCCAATAGCTTTACAAATAATGAGAAGAGTTATGGAAGGGGTTTTACTGGTGGGCTTTGTTGATTCAATGTTTTATTATAAGGTGACCAGATTTCTAAAATCAAATCTGGGGACATTTCTTGCTCGTGGATAAAAATCAATACATCTAATCAAGATGAAATTAGGAAACGGGGACAGTAATGGTTTCATTTATTTTTACATGTTTATTAATATTTAAACAATAAAAATTAAGTGTAAAAGACAGGAATGTGCCTCTCCAGACCTTTAGTGCATCCTAAGATTAATAAAATCAATAAATAGTGTTATTAATAGAAACTAGAACTGTGTCTCTGGGTTGGGGCAAAGTGGTGGGTGTGGAGGGGTCCAGAGTGGTTAGCAGGGTTTTTCAATTTTGTGTGGCCCAAAGAGCTCTGCCACCCCCTAAGGGGAAAGTGACATGAGGAAAAGAAAAACCAGTAAATACAAACATTTAGCCTGTGGCTGTCTATGGAGACAGAGTCCCCCAAATTTAAAAAAACTGCAACAAATACTCATTCTGTTCACGTCTACATACCAATGAGAAATAGGTTTTTCTGCGTTAACATCAAAAAGTAGCAGTCAAGCCCGCTGGTAAAGGATGATATATGTTTCTTACTGTCAACTGACCACATAAGGGTTCTGTGCATCACAAAGCAGATTCATTTCTCCCACTAATGAGCTATAAGCACATAGAGCACATAGTGCATAGAGCCTGTTTGGAACAAGACATTGTCCAATGGATTGTGGTGATGTGAGGTAAAACAAAGGCACAGACTTGGAAAACCCCTTGACATGAATGCAAGTGATTTTGTGTGTAGTGCAGCATGAGCATGTATAAACTTACATAAAGTGTGAATAACTACATTATGTGTATGTGTATGGTAGTAGCTGATGTGTGAGTATATTGTTTGATCCTTTAAGGTGAGTTAACTCCGGTCAGTGAGTCGCTAACATGAGATCATCTCTGGTTTCTTCAAGGCGTTTTGTGTCTGAAGAGCCATCAGCCACGGTATCCAAAGGTCTGGATAAAATAAGAGGAGAAGAGGATATATTATGTGCAGAACTGAAATTTTTAAAACACAAGAAAAAAAAAACAACTAAACTGCCTCTTTATTGTGCCACAGCTAGGGAAGTGCAGTGAAACTCATGTTCAGTGCAGAGACTCAGAAAGAGGTTATATCCTCAGACAATTGGGCTTCTCAGCTCAAACCTGAGTATATCATATCAGCACTTTATCACTTGAACTTTATTAATACTCTAAGTAAATATTTCTCCCTTCTCGTCAATCATTCTTTACATCAATATTCCTATTTTCCTCCACTCTCATTTAATCTCCTTACTGTCTTCCTATTCTCTTCCTTTCACCTCTTGTATCAATCTTACATTATTCTAAAACAGAGACATTATATATTTAAAATCACTTCCAAAAACATTAGATTGTACAACATGAAAATGTCCAATTATTATTATTATTATTATTTCCTCTGATTAAATACAAAAAATGCTAATTACCACAATACTAGGAGATACAAGCAAAAACAACATAATAAATTAACCTTAAACAGGCAGTTATCTCTTCCTCCATCGTTCTCAGATCATGTAAATATTTTCTCATTCAGTTTTCCTGTTACTGACTCCTATTTTTTCATGAGGAACTTTCATAAATCCAAACTGAGCAGTAGAAAAGCTAAACCTAAGCCTGGAAGTCTATGCTCATAAATCACAACCATAAATCAGCAAAACAACTTGTAATAACTCTACTAATAACTAACTATCTGAAATATAAAGTAAAGGTCACCAATCAGTTCTAAAACCTCTTTAGACGAACCCTTGTTGATCCCTGGAGAACCAGCGAACCAGATTAGCGCCTTACAAAGAGTTTTCAATCATTCTGTTACATTTTATCTGAGTGTCTTTTACTCATGTGAGCAGCAACTCGTGGTCTTGTCTTACTTTTTGATTATTTTTTAACCTGGAAAAACAAACATTTCTCACAGGATCAGCTTGATCCAAATAAAATGAATCGATTAACACACTTACCATAACACAGCAGCTGCCCATCAGTTGCCACCAGTTGACGACTTTTCACTTCTTCTTCTTCTGTTTTAAAAGTGGTGCGCTCGTCTTCTTCTTCTTCCTCTTCGTGTTTTAATGGCATCTGACATCCAAAAGGATCATTACCGCCATCTAGTGGTGCACTCTGTTCCTCGTCTTTATATTATCAGCAGCGCAACCAGCTACCGCAACACATTTTCCCCCTCGGTAAAATCGGGGACATTTCCGGGGACAGCTTTAGCCGGGGACAGGTGGTCCGAAACGGGGACAGTCCCCGGAAAACGGGGACGTCTGGTCACCCTATTTTATTAGCTGACTGGCCATCACAGAAGCACATTTCAACTTTGAGCTCAGATAGAACTCCGTCATTGGGTTGTCCATGAAGCTAATATGTAAATGCATAGCTTTAGCCTATATTGTCTTACTACTTCACTGTTGCAGATCCAGGAGCTGTACTGACCTTTATCAAGCTGCTCTTGCACATCAGTGTTGTAACGTTAGCTTGTACCATTAGCATGTAGCATTAGTGTAGCATGTGGCATTGTCTGGCATTTTTTTTCTTGTCCTTCTGTCTTGTAGGGAAAGTTCCTCATAACAACACTTGTGTTCGTCTTGTCGATAAAGAGGGTTGCATTTGTTTTGTTTGTGCTGGTTGTACTCGACATGTACAAACGCGCTATGGCAGCAGAGTTTAAACGTCCAGCAGCAGATCATTGTTGAGTTGAGCAGCTACAGGGAGCTGAGTGTCTCTGTTATTGCCACGCTGCGGTCGGAAAAAATGCAACAATTTGGGCAAATGTGCATAAGTCAGTTTAAATAAATTTTGACGGAATTCAAATTTTTATAATCATACCTTTTTAAAATAGTTATTGTATTGAGACATTGGTTATTTTGACAGCCCTAATAGGAATGTCTATTAGCGGGGTGTATGAGCAGACTAGGGACCAAATCCATTTTGTGCTGGTTGATTGGAAACTGTGACACATCTCTGAGCTAAAGCCTGAAACTATAATGAAAATAATTTGTACTGCTGCCATCCATAGGCCAGTACAGCAGTTGGTTACCATAGGTACTCTGGACACAAGCTATCGGAAAAGCTTTCTTGTCCAAGAAGATGCAGGGGGCAAAGTGCTTTTTGATCTCCTAGATCCAATTAATTTTTCTCGGGTTTCACAGTAGCGTATATAAAAAAAGAACTGTAATTTTATTGACATGCCAGAGTGGGAACAGCCAGAAAGGCAGTCACATGATTTCTTTTTATCTGATTAAACGTTAAAGTCTTCCCTTTAAATTTGATTGAACTTGTCATTAGTTCTCTTGTGTGTTATAAGCAGCATGTGGCAGCTTAGTCACAGTGTGATAGAGAATATCCTATTAATGAGCTTATTCACAGTAATAGGATAGATCACTGAGGGTATTAAAAGGTCAAAGAAACACATTGCTACCACTAGGACCTTACAGAACTAACGCATTTTGGGGGCTATGTTAAAATCCATTTAGCAACAACTTCTTTATTTGGACTGTTGTGCAGTCTTCTTTCCCTGAACACTGTCATTGTTTTCTGTACGTGTCTGGTTCACTGTTAAACACTGACTTAGTAACTGGAATAACTGGTGTATAGCTGTCATGGGTTTAAGCATTGTGATCAGATCAGTCCAGTTGCTGCTAGAGGTCGGTGTACTCAAAGCATTGTGTAAGTTCCACGATTTTTGCAGACGTCTGCCCCCTCTGATGACAAGCTGTATGTGAGAAGAAGAAAATTATCTGCTGCTGCGACTGCACAGGTCTTTTGTTTAGAGGTGTAATGTCTTCTGAGGTGAGAAAGATTTACATTTTGAAGTTGGCCCGTGTTCTCTCGCTAATGCATAGATTATGGCAGAGACTCAACAAAGTAGCAGGTGAAGGAGAGCATGCAGCTCTATTATAGAATGTGGAGCACCGTAGCTCTGCACATTATCAATCTGGGACTGCTCTGTCTGAATCCATTTGTGGAAAGAGGGAATTTCAGCAGTAATTCTGAGCTCTGAGCTGATTGGGCGAAGCAACACCTAGTGCCCGCCTACCAAAGGTTGGTTTTAGCCAATCGTGGTATCAAATTAGAACGTTAGCAGCTGCTGCTATGATAAACCACAAGAAGGAAAGCTAGTCAAGGCACTTCTTGCTGTTCTGCTATCAAAGAAGAAATCGTGGATTCTTACAAAACAGATGTGATAGCAGCAGCTACGCACGCACCCTCCTGCGCTGCCATGTTTATGTTGGTTCAGCTGTGGGCTCAGCCGATCTTGCTTTCGGCACACCAGTATGTCCCGGCTTAAACATCAATACTGCAACGTGATTGGCCCGGTTGGTTTGGACACAAATAGTTGAAGCTGCAGCGGTAAAAGATGGATTCTTGTGTGTTTGTGAACGCACAAATACAGCGAGAATTGCAGGCAAGGTTATCTTCAGCCCTCATTGCTGGAGTTTTTTTTTTGTCTCAGATCGTTTACAGTTGGTGGGTAGACTGTGTCTAGGAGAGATTCCAAGGTGGTGGATTTCTTGGGCTTCTTGGGCAAAGTTGCTTCTGCCATCTTCTCAGCTCTTTCATCAGCATCATTACCATCACTATTTTGCTGTTGAATAAGACAGGAAAAAAGCAAAAAAATAAGAAAATCCTTCATTGAGTGTTAAATTATATAATGTTCCTTCTAATCCAATAGAGAACCTTTTAGTTATCAATGAAAACATTCTTATTAAATAAACACAAAATCTAAATACTTGCACCACATGCAGCCGTGGCAGCCCCAGTCTACCGTCTGGAGAAGGTATCATTTTGCTCTGCTGCAGACAGTAGTGGAAGTGGCTCAAAGTGAGGATCCAGCACTGATCAATGCATACAGAGTGCCCTTCTGCAAATAAAAGACACAAATAGTTTTTGTTCTAACAGTATGAGTGAGGATAAAAACAAAAAAGTGCATGAAGAATTAACTGCTATAACTAATCAGTAATAAGAAAATGTACATATAAAATCCATAAAAATAAAATAAAAAAGAGAACTTTGCATACATTGTCCCAAGTTATTCTTTACAGACTTTAAGTCCCTTAATACGGTGTTGTCTCAAGGATGGCGGTGAACGCTCCCCTACAGCAGGGCGAGAAGTTGGGTGGTGACGGACAGAGTTGGTTGCTTGTCCTCCAACATTGCCAGGGTTGCTTCTTTAACAAGTTTCAACACGCGGACCACAGCTTCAGAAATTGCCATATCCTCCTCTGTTAAGGTGCACATATCTTTCTCATTCCTGCAACGTCATGTGAAAAGAGAGTTGCAGAGATTGCTGGGTGTTGATCTGAAAAGCGCTCCAGCATGTTCCATCGGGTCACAACGTCAACTGTTAGCTTTAGTGCTGGTAGTGGAAGCAGGTTCTGTTTTTCTTTTAGTATGTGGTTTGTGTTGTACTCCGGGGCAAGAACGTTGCTGTACACCTCACACCAGCAAGCAGACGTGGCACATTTTTAAACTACTTATTTTATTGAGACATTGGTTATTTTGACAGCCCTAATAGGAATGTCTATTAGTGGGGTGTATGAGCCGACTAGGGACCAAATCCATTTTGTGCTGGTTGATTGGAAACTGTGACACATCTCTGAGCTAAAGCCTGAAACTCTAATGAAAATAATTTGTACTGCTGCCATCCATAGGCCAGTACAGCAGTTGGTTACCATAGGTACTCTGGACACAAGCTATCGGAAAAGCTTTCTTGTCCAAGGAGATGCAGGGGGCAAAGTGCTTTGTGATCTCCTAGATCCAATTAATTTTTCTCAGGTTTCACAGCAGCCTATATAAAAAAGAACTGTAATTTTATTGACATGCCAGGGTTTGAACAGCCAGAAAGGCAGTCATATGATTTTTTTTTATCTGATTAAAAGATGTCATTTCAACTACATTAAAGTCTTTCCTTTAAATTTGATTGAACTTGTCATTAGTTCTTGTGTATTATAAGCAGCATGTGGCAGCTTAGTCACAGTGTGATAGAGAATATCCTTTGGGGGCGGTGTTTAACTAAGGCACAGAAGAAATGTGAGCGGTGTATTAGTTTTTTTTCACACCATAATAGGGTAGGGAATTCTATATAATATTGGTAAATAGCGATTATTGGTCATAACAGCAATATTAATATCTGAAACTGATATTTGCCAAATCGGATCTGTCCATGATGTGACCTCCGCTCAGCAGTTCTAGCAAACTACTTTATTCCAGCACATTGTGTTTTGTTATTTTGAATCAAAAATCTTTTCAGACATCAGACTTTAGTTGGGACAATTCGCTGAGCTCAGCATTAACTGCATTGCCCATTTTGTGTATGCACATGCCTGCTCTTGAACGTCAACCTGAAGTCATACACAAGACTATTAAACACAACTGATCACATGCCCTATATATCGATATTGCATGATTTAAACGGAATCGATCCAAAATCGATTAAATAGATTTTTTTACCCAGTCCTATTAGCTATGCAGTACCTGGACAGACTCTTGAAATTATCTGCACTCCAATTAAATAAAAAAATATGTTTAAGGGCTAAAAAAGTGGCCTTTCCACAAAATATCCCATTTAAACCTATAAAAAAGATTAGAAAGAAAAAAGAAAAAAATTAGAATAGGCCAGATTTTATGTCAACGGGAGGAAAAAGCAATACATTCAACTTAGGCTGACATTATACAACACTGAGATGTTTTTTTTTTTGTTTATAATCTATGTGTACTGTGCGATAAACATAAAGTAGAAAGACATCAAAGTTCCCTTGTTGTTAGAAGTTAAACATATCCATGCTGAACATTCCCACGTTCCTAAGTAGAAGGAAATGTGATCAACTGTTTCTAACGAACTACAAACTCTACCTTTAATATAGTAACAAATTTATACTTATTGTAACATTGTTAAAAGAATTAAAGAATAGATATGAGACTACTCTAGCTACTATGAATAAGTTTATTATAGACAAAATCTGGAACCAGTTTCAGGCTCTTTATGGAAACTAAATAGTGGCTGCATTTGATGTGTCGCGCCTTTTTCTTCTGTCTTCCACAGATATATGGAAGGATGAACATAGTTGGGACAATTTTGATTGACAATATTTAATCAACAACAGATAACATTAAGCATTGAGCCTAGTTTATGATCATGCTGTGTTGACTGTCAACTTGACAGTAGAGTGTGAAACGAATCGGTGGTGGATGAAAAATTCTAAAAACGTTTCTAACCAGTTCAATCATAACAGTTACTGAAGCATTGCATCTTCTGATCCAGGTTCATCACCAGGATTTTGTTCAGCTTAACGGTGTTATTAGATTGTTGAACAGCCCTCCTCAAGCTAATAACAGCTAATGTTAGCTTTGGTCGTCCAGAAGGTTTATAGCTGCGCCGATGCACATTCAAGAGCTTTACTGACCTTTCTATGTTGCTCTCAAACATCGTACTGTTCTGTCATTCGTGTTTTCATAAGAAATTGGCTTAACGGTCTAATTTCTGCATCATTTTGAAAACTTTCCGGGTAAACAGCATAATAGGGTAGGGTATTCGATATAATATTGGTAAATAGCGATTATTGGTCATAACAGCAATATTAATATCTGAAACTGATACTTGCCAAATCGGGGCATCCCGACTCTAAACCTGTATTACACCTAACTGCTCTGAATTAAGGAACCAAATTGAGGCAGTGGCCCATTGAAAGGGTTGTTGAAGTGTGAAACAGGAATCTGACCATATTAGGCCGATATTGGGTGCAAACTGCTTTTATAAACCAGTTGTTTAAAACAGTATTTAGTTCTATCATCTGCACATTTTCCTTACCTGAGATGATGAGCCGATACTGCAATATATATATACTGAAGGTTAATTGTTCTCTGAGAATATCATACGGCCCCACCTGCTGTACATCACAACCTGTTAGTTCCTTACATCTCGAATAGACCCCTGCTCAACCAGCCTACCTGGAAGACATCAGAAGATCCAGAGATGATGAACTGGATCAGTATTGAACTATTCAGTGGTAAACAGCACACATTGATCATGCATAGTATGTCCCAATCCACAAGGAGGGAGGCAAGGGGGGAGATGGTATGTTGTTTTGATGGTGCGCTGATTGTGCTGGAGGTTGCAAAGGTTTTAAAGGTGAAAGGTTAAAGATGCAGCCTTCCTTTGTCAACAGACAATGGGCCACAGTGGAGCAGGCTCTGGCTGTATTGGCTGCTGCTGGAAACCTTTCCAGCCTCAGGCTATGATGGTCAATAAGCTGTCATGAGGATTAGAGACACAGACCACACACTCGTGAGCTCCATTCTTCTGTACCCTGGGACCATTATCAGTGAACATTGAAGCCTTGGAGTATGGACTGAAACAAGCCTCGGCTCTGATCTCAGAAATGTCGTTATTAGGAGCTGACCAGAGGGCAGCAAAATGAAAATCACTTAAAGATTTCATTTTGCCGATGGGCCTGGAACCTGATGCTGTATACCGTTTAGATGGCTTTGTAGAGAAGGATTTCTCTGTTTTCTTTTGCTCTCAGGTAGCAAACATCTTATGTAACTTCAGAAACCAAAAGCTTCTTGGCTCATGAACTCATTAGAAAAATCAGCAGCTGGTTGGAAAAAAAAGCTTGTCTCCATTTATAACAACTAAAGACCTACTTCATATTACAGAAAATACAAAGATATTATTGTTATATACTCTAAAACATGTAATTTTATTCCAGTGTGGCCAACCTTGTTGGAGCTTAAAGCATTGTGAAGATTACTAATGAACCAGATTCTACACTTGTATATATACTCAGTCAGTGGTGCCCGTGGGCATTCGTTCATTTTGCATTAGTGTTACATGTCTGCAGAAGTGTGCGTCTGTTCAGGAGGAGGATGACTGAGGCACGTGTGTGTTGATGTATGCTCCAGGGAGAACATATGCTGCTGTTGACTGTGGGGTTCTAGGCAAGAGGAAGGGAGGGAGCGGGGGGGGCAGCTGGCGTGTGCCGGGTCAGGGGTCTACAGCTGTTGGTAGCACGGAGGTACACTGACACAGATCGGGGGAGGTGAGTAGGTTGGTGGATCTAACACATCGATGCCCCCGCGGTCTGGACATGAATGATGTAGCTGGCTGGGCGCTGTGTAAGTGAGAAGCAGTTACTTGGTGGCCGCACAGATGGCTCTGCTGCTGATGGAGGCAAGATGGGGGAGAAAGTGGGTGAAAAATAATGTTCTGGCACAAAGAGAGTAACTGATATGATGGAAACAGATTGTTCCGAAGTTATGGGAGTCAGACGATACATCAGCCTGCGCATTAAAAATCAGTGTGGTCCTTTGGTTGATTGGTCCATTAGTTACTATTTAGATTAGTCACATTTTCCAGCTTGTTTTGGGTTTATAACTAAAAATGCTCCAGCAGAGGTTTCTATGGTGAGGTAAATTGCTTTAACTTGTAAATTAAAATTCTGAAGGGTGATTCTCAGAAAGGGTCTATCAAACCATTCCCAACAGATGGTAAACTGACTAAAAAACAATAACTACCTCACAGGAATGAATGGATAATGAGGTGGATAGTGGTCCTGGTGAATGTTGTTACAAAGCCCACTTGTAGATGCATCACTCAGTTATTCTACTTGAATGCAAGTGTAGATTAAGTTCATATATTGTGAGTAGGCCAATAAAATGTTAGATCAAGGAGGTTTCTGTAAGATGCAAAGCCTTTTCCATAACAATAGTTGGGGATTAAACATTCAGCTCATAAGACCACACTTTAGACTAGGGCTCCACGATTATGGAAGAAATAATACAACACGAGCAATAAGGTCAATATGTAGTACAGCTGCTGAAAGATCTAACTTTTTTTTTATTTCTTCGGAGAATCTAAGATCAATGTGTTACTTTCTCCATTGGTCAGTAGACTATCACTATTTCAGGTTTGTACAGACTGGTTGTGTTGTTGAATAAAGCAAATGACTCTAAACCTGTGTTATTTTATCTGCATCTGTGTCCTTAAAGGGGACATATACAAAAAATCTTTTAGCCATTAAATACATTTTAATATGCGTTTAAGGGAATGCAGAAAATTATAATCTAGTCTCTCCAGGCCGTTCAGTTTTCTCCATTTCCTATTATGTTTTATTTTTTTAAAAACAATTATGTCACAGTTTTTGCTGTGGATCTGCTAAACAAGATCATGGACTTCCGGCTTATCGATTACGCAAATCCACCATTTTTATTTTTCACCGTGATTTTGTAATCCAAGTTTAAGGATGTTGGAGCTACAAGTGGATGAGTGAAAAGGTTTGGGCTGGAGTTTCATAGATGTGACGTAGTGGAGAAGCGACCGTGAGACTGATTCAGACAATGGCGGCTCGTCGAGGAAGCAAGCGTTAACATTGATGCTGCTATTTCTTCTGTGTTGTCTAATCTACCTAATATTGTTTCATTAAAAGAACATCAGAGAACGGCTCTGAAGGCTTTTGTTGGTGGAAACCATGTTTTCACCCTTCTCCTGACCGGATTTGGCAAGTTTTGTTTTCTGGGGCGTGTCCGCGGCGGAGCGGTTAGCGCGAACCATGTTAGGAGGCCTTTAGTCCTCAACGCGGTCGGCCCGGGATCGACTCCGACCCGCGGTGCTTTGCCGCCTGTCTTCCCCCCTTTTCCTGTCAGCTCACTGTCCATAAAACGCGTCCACTAGAGCCGCAAAAAATTTCTGCGTCGCTCTCACAGCGTCACGGGTTAGCTTCGGTGTGAGTGGTTGAAATAACACGTTGATAAAGATGACAGACAAGTGGCTTATCCAATCATATGCAAGGATTTTTGATAAGGCCCAGCCTTCAATAAAGGCAATTCCTATGGAGAGGTCCCAGATGGATGTGAGTGGAGCTAGGCGGAGCGAAATACATCTGGCTAGAGTCAGGTTAACACAGCCCCACCAAACCATAATCTTGCTTTTGAGCAAGTGCTGTTCTCCTTGTCGCTACCCGATCTATATCGGTAGCACGATCCGTTCCATCAGCTCATTTGCACGTGCGCGAACAGAATAACTTCCGGTGGGCAATATTTCATTCTTCATACTTTTTTATTCTTTTGTATTTTTTCGAGGTGGGGGTTTCTTTTTGTATATTTTTGTATTTGCGGCAGTATTGCATATTCTTAAAATTAAACAACAGAAATACATAAAAAAATAAAAAATTTTCGTTTGTTACCCAGTCGTGGTTAGGGAAATAAAAATATATAAACCATTTCTTAAAGTACATAAAAAA
This sequence comes from Fundulus heteroclitus, assembly GCF_011125445.2. NCBI lineage: Eukaryota > Metazoa > Chordata > Actinopteri > Cyprinodontiformes > Fundulidae > Fundulus > Fundulus heteroclitus. Next base: position 46,553,344 of record NC_046372.1, read on the forward strand.
CCCAGCTATAAATGCATATAGGAGTATAGAAACGTACTTGATTTTGAATATTCTTCAGTTTTTTTATCATTTATTTGATTTGCGTATGTATGTAATTTGTGCTTAATAAATATGTTTTAAAAAGGTATGCCTTGGATTTATGTGTGTTCTTTGTTCTATTCCCTGTTCGGTTTTTGTAAAAAATAAACAATGCGGCTGCTATGACGAGGTCTTCTCAAGTTTATGATGTGTACACCAGAGGGCGCTAAATTCTCAATCCATAATTTTAACTTTCAAATAAAATAAATTTTTAGAACAAGATTATTTGTATAACAAAATTCTCCGTATAATTAAGGATGAAAATGTTTTTTTCCAGTCCTGTTTGAACAAATAATAAAACGAACAGAGTGCCTTCAGACAATCAGATAAACGTTACATAATAATATCTTCCTAGACTTCGCAGCATATCCGATGATGACGTCAAGCAATACAATGCAGAGAATGTAAAACGCATCAATTTCTTCCAGAAAACTCTTCAATATTTTCTATAAGATATACAGGACTGTCTCAGAAAATTAGAATATTGTGAGAAAGTTCTTTATGCAATTAAAAAACATGAAATGTCATACATTCTGGATTCATTACAAATCAATTGAAATATCGCAAGCCTTTTATTGTTTTGATATTGCTGATTATGGCGTACAGCTGAAGAAAACTCAAAAATCCTATCTCAAAATATTAGAATATTTCCTCAGACCAAGTAAAAAACAAAATTATAACAGCAAAACAAAATCAAACATTTGAAAATGTCCATTAATGCACTCAGTACTTGGTTGGGAATCCTTTTGCACAGATTACTGCATCAATGTTGCGTGGCATGGAGGCAATCAGCCTGTGGCATTGCTGAGGTGTTATGGATGCCCAGGATGCTTCAATAGCGGCCTTTAGCTCATTTGCGTTGTTGGCTCTGGTGTCTTTCAGCTTCTTCTTCACAATAGCCCACAAATTCTCTATGGGGTTCAGGTCAAGGGAATTGGCAGGCCAATCAAGGACAGTAATGCCATGGTCAGTACACCAGTTACTGGTGGTTTTGGCACTGGGGGCAGGTGCCAGATCATGCTGGAAAATGAAATCATCATCTCCATAGAGCTTTTTAGCAGATGGAAGCATGTAGTGCTTTAAAATCTCTTGGTACACAGCTGCATTTACTCTGGACTTGATGAAACACAGTGGACCAACACCAGAAGCTGACATGGCTCCCCAAACCATCGTTGACTGTGGGAACTTCACACTGGATTTCAATTAACTTGGATTTTGCGCCTCTCCAGTCTTTCTCCAGACTCTGGCGCCTTGACTACCAAATGACATACAAAACTTGCTTTCGTCTGAAAAGAGGACTTTGGACCACTCTGCAACTGTCCAGTGCTTCTTTTCCATAGCCCAAGTCAGACGCTTCTTCCGTTGTCTTGAGTTCAGAAGTGGCTTGACCATGGGAATACGGCTATTGTAGCCCATTTCCCGGACACGTCTGTGAACAGTGGCATTGATACCTGGACTCCAGCTTCAGTCCACTGTCTTTGAAGCTCCCCCAAATTCTGGAAGCGGCTCTTCTTCACAATGCTGTTAAGGCTGCGGTCACCTCTCTTGGTTGTGCAGCGTTTCTTGCCACATTCCCCCCTTCTAACACACTTTTTGTGAATGTGCTTTGAAACTGCACTCTGAACAGCCTGCTCTTTGAGAAATTTCTTTTTGTGTCTTACCCTCCTGATGGAGGGTGTCAATGATGGTCTTCTGGACAGCAGTCAGATCAGCAGTCTTCCCCATACTTGTGATTTAGTTTACTGAACCAAGCTGAGTGTTTTTCAAGGCTCAGGAAACCCTTGCAGGTGTTTCGAGTTAATTAGACGATTCAAATGATTAGTTGAATAGCCTACTAGTATACTTTTTCACCATATTCTAATATTTTGAGATAAGATATTTGGGTTTCTTAAGCTGTAAGCCATAATCAGCAATATTAAAACAATAAAAGGCTTGTGATATTTCAGTTGATTTGTAATGAATCCAGAATGTATGACATTCCATGGTTTTTAATTGAATTACAGAAAATAAAGAACTTTAGTCCTGTAGTTTAGCATTCTTTAATGCTTTAAGTATAGAAGTAAATATTTTCAGTACCGTAATTGCATAATTTTTTTGGCGACCCAGAAGTTATTCTGTTCGCGCTTGCGCAAATGAGCTGATGGAACGGATCGTGCTACCAGTATGGATCGGGTAGTGACCTGCCAAACCCAGAGTGGTCCTTTCTATTGCCAGAGAGGTGTGATTGATCACTAAAGAGAGCTCCAAAATAACAGTGCCAGAGACTGGTGACTCCATTTTGGCGAGGGGGAATTTTTTATTTTATTTAGGAAATTATGTGTAAAGTTGTAAAATTACAAGAATAAAGCTAGATTTTTGTAAGAACTCTGCATTAAAATGAGGAATGTGGAGAATCTTGTAAAGTTATATTTTATATCAGTTTCACAAATAAGGAAATGCTAAACTGTTTTAGGACATCAGCATCAAATCTCGTGACCCCCCCAGGGGTTCCAACCCTCATTTTGGGAACCCCTGCTGTAGACTACACCGTGCTTTACACTAGGGCTCTGACGAGTCACCTAATGATTCAAGGACCTCGATTCATACAATTCATCGAGAGTAATACCGTAGCTTATTACTGCCAAAGATTAGCAGCCCCCTGCTTTGACTGGCCATCATGGTGGCCCTGCGGCCAATCACGTAAGGATCAAACCATTATGTGAAAGCAGAGAGGGGTGTAGGGAGTGCAGCTGTGAGTAAAGGGTGAGTGTAGGTTGTCCTGTCACATAACAATGAGGGACAGGCAAAAACCAAGCATCTGGCTGCAGTTTAAAGACGCTGAGGACAATAAAGCAGAGCTCCGTCATTGCAGAATGACAATAACTTTTAAAAACAGGTTCCACTGCAAAGCTGCAGAAATGTATCAGAGCTGTCAATTTAGAGGGAGTGGTTCTGTTCTGCACTTTTTAGTTTTGTGCTACAAAAAACATTTGACTACAATATTATAACATTCTGTAAATCGACTACTGTTTTTTTTTATCTGAACATACCATACCTAATATCTATTAATAATTGGACAGATTTTTTTTTTTAAGTCTTTCTTTGCTGTACAAAATATCTTTAATTGTAGCTTTTTCATATTTATTTATCTTGTGTGTAAGTCTGGTGTTTTCTATCCACCTGTTTATACCACGGTCACAGCCGAATTTCCCCACTGAGGGCAATAAAGGTGTGTGTATGTATGTATATATATATATATATATATATATATATATATATATATATATATATATATATATATATATATATATTATAGAGAGAATGTAGGTTAATATTACAGTCATTACATCCTCCCAACCAATCACAAACGCAGACCCAGGAATGTTCCGCCCTCTTCAGAGAGCACGGGTTCTATTTTTCTTTTTTAAAAACTTGCAGTTTTGGTAAAAAATTGGTTGAATAAAGGTTTGAGTGTGAATTCAGTGTTTGTGCTCGTTATATAAAAATAGGTTGCTAAGGAACAGCATAAAATGGCCAGGGCTTCACATAAAATATATGTTTTGAATTTGTTGATAATTATTGATATCGATCAGTATGATTTTTATTTTTTTCTATGGTGTCCAGCCCTACTGTCAATACATTTTTTATTTATTATGATTTAAGATGCAGAGACACAGCAACATGTGGGGGTAGGGGAATACTGCTTCGCTCTGTTCTGTACAGCCAGAAATAGCGCAGAACAGGCGCAGCAGTGGCTGCGTAGGTAGAGCTCACGTCACATATATGGAGGCCTTGGTCCTCGACGAGGCCGTTGTAGGTTCACAGGTCGGCATGTGGACCTCTCTCTCAACCCTGTCAGTTCACTTTCAAATACAGACAACTAGTGTCACAAAACTTTAAAGAAGGAAAAAACTGCAGTCGTTCCAGCACATGATCTCATTCACTGTCCATTTGACCCAGTTCCATTTTCCCTCCCTCAGAGCTCGTTTAAAGTTGGCCAGGCAAGGTTTCAGATTGCTGCAGGTTTCTTTCAGTCGGCGTGAATCTCACCAGTTTTTAACAATAAAACCAAATTATCTGCATAATAACTAATAGTCACTCTGCCTCTGTGTACCTTCTCACCAGGTTTTTATGGTGACCGTCCCCTGGAGGCAGAACCCAACGACAGCATGGGTGAGTTCAAATTATTTATGTGCCTCGTGGAAGTAAATCTTAGTTAACTACCTGTTTTTGAAAGATCTTGTAAATAAAGAGAGGGTTTTATTGGGGGATTTTCATCCCATCTTTGTTGCTACGTTACATGTGGGTGTTTCAGTGGTCAGTGCTGATGAAAAAGAAATTACCTTCTGCCATGACTTGAATGAGTGGTAATAAAAACTGTCAAAGAAAGAGCTCCATCTAGTGGCAAAGCAGAGTTTGGAACTGAGTAAAATAGTTAGGATTTCTAGCCTCATCCACAAGAGGGAGTATGAGGTCAGAAGAGCTAAACCAGACTCTCTTGGATGGAGATGTGTTTTGCTTCTTAAGCTGCAGCACTGAGAGAGCCTGGGAACATAGCAACTTGTTTTAGCCAGTACTCCTAAACTTTTGTGACATAATCACACAGTGTCTGTTAGTCGAGTCGTGGGATGTGGGGAAAAAAGGTCAGACGCCGTTTCTTTGCCTTAAAGGAAACCTGCACCAGAGGGGCCAGGGTGAGGCAGTGGTCCAATGTTAAGGTCCAGGTTCATATGAAGTTCACTTTAGACTGCGAGTGTCATTCCAGCACCAGGTGGCACTGTAGAGAGGGTCAGAGGTCAGACACAGTTGAGAAACAGCTGACCTCGCCGTGACTCCTCGCTGACCTGATTGTGTGTCGCTCTCCTTGGACATACGCTTTCTGATCATCCTTTTCTGGCGCTTTGAGAGGTAAGAGGAGGAGGAGAGGGTTGTTTCTAGGCAGTGGAAGGAAGCTGGAGAGGATCTATTAAAGCTGCGCACACACTGAATGAGCAGCATTGTTAGCTTGTAGCAGGATGAGGCGTAAATTTATGAGCCAGTGCCTGATTGGGTTGTAAACTTGACAAGGTAGGCTTGCTGCCAGGGCTGCTCTCTTTCTCTCTTTTGGCCCTTTTATGCTCCCAGGATGCCTCGGTGCAAGCTCTGGGCAAGGGTGATACTGAGGTCAAGGGGGGCTGAGGCAAGGCTCTTTGGGCTTGTAAATGCTTCTAGCAGGGTGGGAATTCACAAGCGTCCATTCAGTGCCCAAACACCCAGGTCAGGGGCCAAATAACTGAGCTGGCAACAGCTGTTTTCAACACTATGCCTGTAGATGTAATGCTCATGTTCACTTAGATTTCCCAAATGAAGTTTTCAGAGACATGCAACTTGTGATTATCTTCCGATAGCCATTGATTACAAACTGGTACTTTGTATAGTGCAGGCTGTTGGGCCTGCTGTGCTAAAATGTTCAGCTGCTGTCTGAAAAAGTCACGTATTCATCTTCTCTGATCTCTCTTCACACTTCTTTTTCTTGGTTGATTTATAATTAAAAGATTCCAAAAGTCAATTCAATCTTTCTCAGAGTTTGAAGCTGTTAAAACAGCTGTTTTGGGTTAAAGTGTAAATAATTGAAGTTTCCCAAATTCATGTCCTTCATAAATAAATGAAAAAATAAATAAAATGTTTTGACTGCAGTTTCAAGCCTTAATTACAACTTTTCTTTCTTTCTTTTTTTTTTTTTTTGCTTCAGACTAATTAAAGATTCTCAAATTCATTTCTTTCATTAAAAAACAAGTTAAAAGAAGCAAGAAAATAATTATTTTCTTTCTTACATGGTGAATTCTTCTGTCACCAACACTTTTTGAGCTTGGAATAAATAGAGAAGTGCAGAACATCTTGCAGCAACATTTTGAAGCTTAAAATGTGTCCGTTTTGGAATAAGTATTGCCTTTTATAAACTGAGATTTTTTTTTCTCTCGTCAACATTTTAAAGACCAGTTATTTTATGTTTTTCTGGCTTGGTTCCACCATTTCTAAACATAGCACAGTTTTTTTTGGGGTGATATTCAAAATATCTGCCTTTTGTCGAGGGTGGCTTCTCAAAGTCCTTCCACTAATCACAGATGAAACAGATGCCATTTCCCATGTAAGGAGGATCTCTGGTCTAAATGGCTGTTTTGTGACTTGCATCCAATGGTGTTCTGCCTCTTCCATATAATGCTTGACCCCACTCCAGTACCCAGGAGCTGGCTTCAGCGAGGTTGCCATGGTACTTTGACTGCATCTTTCCATGGTTAATCATTAGCAGCTTGGAACCTTTAGATGTGTCACTCGCTGCATCTCTGCATCCTGTTTTCAATCAAGTCGATATTATTGTGAACCGTTTCTTTTCTTTTTCCAATCAAACACAAAGGAATGTAGAAAACTTATAATCAGTGCTAATATCTGCATGGATGACACATCCGGTTTAAACAAGGCCGTTATATGTTAGGAGTATTTATTTTTTAGTCATCTTCTGTATATTTTAAACAACCCCTCCCTGTTTCAGATTTTTTTTCTAGTTAACTTTAAACCATGTGGTGATGTATTCAGTGCCCCTGATGCACTACACCCCTTAGACCACTGGGTGGCAGCCTATCCGTGCTGAACCTCCTTCTGATGTTTACTGCCACATGCCACCTGGACCCAGTGAACTCAGGACCCATATGGAAGTACTTGGCCTGAGCCCAGACATGCCTTTCCTTTGTCCTCACATAACTGGGCTAGCTCCTTATAGCGGCGTCCAAAAGTCATTCAAAGACCACCAGGTTTTCATTTTGCGATGTGCTGCACAGCATAGTACTGAAAACTCAGCACCGCTGCAGATCTGCACTTCTCTGTATTCCTTTGTGGCATTTATTTGTCTTATAAAGTGGATTTAACTGTTTAGCCCAGGGCACTGTTTAGCAGAAGCGAATCAATAGTTAAATGAGTGAATAATGAAAGTATAAAACCCATTTTTTTTTTTTAGACGTTCCCTTTCTGGTCCTGTGGTCGGCCCTGTCTTTTGTTCTGTGCATTTAGCGTGACTGCTGCCATGTGATTTGGGAGTTGCGGCTGCTGCTGACCTCTGTGCTTTCTTATCATTTTAGCCTTTAATAATTCATGATTAGCCTAGATGTGATTCAACTTCCTTTTTTCCTCTCGCTTGATTCAACTCGCGCTGGCGTTGGACTCGGGGGTCAGCCTGCGGAGTGTTTCCAGGTCAGGGAGAAGTGGGTCACACTGTTCCCACTGTCAGTGCCTATAACTTCACAGTGTGTGATGACAAAGCCCAACTCCACAGGGATAAACACACTGAGGTTTGTGTGGCCCTAACACACTGTATGCAGAGAGCCATATCCGCCCACTGCTCACATCTCTGTAGATACTCGGCTTCATTCACAGCTCCTCCTTCGCTTGCTAGTTTAGGAGAATTAAAAATATATATATATATATTTTCTTTTATTGATGCCGTCACATATTGGTGTCTAACTTCCCACCTTGTGTCCTAATAACACACACAGTCAGGGAAATAGTACACGTTTCATTGGACCAACTATAAACCAAGGTGCCTGTTGTTGTCCCCGCAGACCCTATAACTGCCAGCTATGAATGAATAAGGGCTCTGCCTAGAGAAACCTCTGTAGGGGTGTTTAAAGTGTCTCACCTGGCCACTTTCACCCACATTATTCCCATATGGCAGTCTCTCCTCCACGGCTACACGAAAAATTATTTTACTGGTTTCCCATTTCAGAGATCCACATTTTACACAGGGTGGATTTGGGCTGATTGAACAAAAATCGTTTGCCTGCTCAGCAGCTTTTTATTTAAAACGGTAACAGAGATTTCTGAAGGGCTGTTGAGTTTCATTGGAAGGGTTCGTAGTCGATATCATTTTATGTTTTTATTTTAATGTTGTTTCTCCAAGCTTCTTTAACACGTTGACGTAAAACAGACTCTGAACAGGCAACATTATTGCTCTGGTAGCTAATAACGTATTACATTATTCTAGGAAAGGGAAGTGGGCGTTTCCTTGACCGTAAAAAGATGACTCTGAAACATGTAACAAAATATTTAGACCCTAAAACCATTTCTAAACACATTTTCGGCAGTTTGTGGAATTTTCTGTGTGTTATTACACTTCTTTTAAAAGATACTTTGAAATATATAAGACTTAAGGTAGACTCTCTCTGAAATTAATCTACCTAATTCCCAAAAATATTTGAATTTATTTATATTTTTAAATTCCTTATAACAGTAGCAGTTACTTCTCAGGTAAAGTGAAGCATCACCATTTTTTTAATGCAAATTCATTATCAGTTTAATATCAGTACAAATCAAAACAAATCAGCTCCACCTTACAACACGTCATCTCCAGGCACTTTACAAATTCAGATCAATCAAATCGTCCAGGTAGGTTGGTGAAAAAGTTTCTATCTCAGGAAACCCAGCAGATTGCATCGAGTCATTGACTTGGATGAGCGTGGAGCCACAGTGGGCAGTAGCTTGCATTGCTTGTACCTAATCTGTCTGGATGATTTGATACAGTTGACTTGAGATGACGTGTTGAGGCTCTGCACCATATAAATAAATTGAATTTCCCGGAGTATGTTCAAGGCTCTTACGGTCTGCCATGTTGCTGCTATCCGCCCTATTTCTGTAACATGGATGCTGTGCGTGAATTTTGTTTGTGACCTCCGGACTAGCGTTTAATGCGTATAATGAAACGCTCTCTCACAGAGCAAATACAGGTCAAAACATGGTGGAACATCAACTTTTACACTTTAACTGGGATAATGCAATCATAGCTTGGCATGTGCTATTATTCGGTTTGCTTCTTTAGTTTTTAGTAGCTGCACTAAAGCGTCCAAATAAGCTTACAGTTTACAATTTAACAAATATTCATTTCATAAGTTAGTTTTTTCTATAATATAATACATTTTCTTTTCTTTGTTTTTCAAAGATGATTGAAGCACACTATTAGAGATGTCGTTAGTGTTGTATAATGTTTAAATACAAGATTCTATAAGAAGGCATCTTCTTCTTCATATATAAGAAGGAAAGTTTCACTGCAATTGACTCTTCTCCAAGTGCAATAGATGCGTATGAGTATGAAATAATCAGGATTTCAGTACTGACCTTAATAATAGTAATTATAATTTTGCCTGAATTGAGCAGTACATCTTTCTTTTGAAAAGCGGCAGGATGAAGTGAAGTTGTAGCCTGTGACAGACCTGTGTTCTGTCACTCTGAAAGATTTCCAGTGTGTTTTTGTTGACACATTTGAGCGTGTCAACAAAGAAGAAATAATCCACTGATCACAGGGATGGTTCTGTTTCACTTTGAACAAACAGTTCTCTGTCAATGTGTCCTTGGCCAAGACACTTCACCCACATCGCCAGCTGGCGGTGGTCAGAGGGCCCAGTGGTGCCGATGTATGGCAGCCTCGCCTCTGTCAGTCTGCCCCAGGGCAGCTGTGGTTACAAACATAGCTCACCAATGCCAGGGTGTGAATGCGTGAATTGGTGGATGATTGTAGTGTAAAGCGCTTTTGGGTCGTCAGACTAGTTAAAGTACAAGCCATTACCATTACTGTTGCATGTTGGACGCTCTTGCTGAAGCCACAAGTTAAGCTTTATCTGGTTAGGGGTGCAGCCGATCCCCCGCTCTGACAGTCAGTAACTTTTTGCTCATTGCAACAGACAAGGAAGAACTTTAGCTAAACTGTAAACCAGTTACTTTAAAAATAAATGGGTTCACCATTAAAGCAAACAGTGTTACTACAGCTGCTGCTCTCTTAAGCAGAGTTGCACATGCAATCAGTCCTGCAGCAGCACTGCTGGAAATGGGGTGAATAAAGCACACACTCCTTTAAATGCTTCAGAATATAAACTTTGCGTTAGGTTCTTGGCTGTCCTGTCAGGTATGTCGGGTATAACCAGACGTTTGGAGACGTTGCTGTTAGCCCAAGAAATCTGATCTGGTAACCAGTTGAACAGCCCAACAAGGGTCAAGTCATTGTAGTCAGATCTTCATCTTGTGAATAAAAAAGTCAGTGCAGGAGGTCAGCCGACTGCTCCAAGCCACTCCTTGATAAATCTAAATTTCCGTGTAATTTTACCCACCTGCCTGTGTACATTGGACTTCCCTGTCCTTGCCCCAAAAAACATATGCAAATCATTAAAAAATTAGGTATTACATTTGGAAATGAAAGCCACAGTTTAAGGGACTTATGTATCATAAAGGGTCATCATAAGGGGGTGGCTTGGGACGGCCCGGTGATGTTAAATACTGACCTTTCAGTCTGCTCCCTCTGAAAAGTTCTGGTTGCAAAGACTGCAGCAGAGTTAGAACTTGAAATGGCACTTGCGAACCAAGGTTCCTCTTAGTTTCCCTCTGTAACGCTGGTGCCAGTTCAAAAATAATTGCCCTGCGCAATCTAAACAGGCTAAGTAGTCCCTCATCACCATGTGCCGGCAGGTCAGCATGATGTCCAAAACACATCCTCTCCACATTCTTCGACTGGCCTCCAGCACTGCCAACGCTACCACCATTCCACAATTGACATAACACCGTCTGTCAATCCGTCTTGGAGGCTCGTCAGTAACTGACCAATCAGTGATCGCAAATTGACCCAAACTGGAATGCCCCTTACTTGCAGAATCTGCATGCCCTTCCCTCTGACATCATTCTGGCATGTTACCTTACAAATGCATTGTGGTCAGAGGGATTTTATTAAAGAAACATTGGTAAAAAGTTAGTTTAACGTTGTCAGTGGAGAAAGTACAATCCAGAGACGTGTTATCCCGAGTGTTTAGAGGGTGTTCATTCTTTTTCAAGAACCTTAAAGGAGTCTAGAAAAATCTAAATGATAAATATGCAGCTGACCAATCTCATGAGCAGCTGAACACAACAGTGATCGAGGGGAACTACCGCAAGTTTGTCTGTACAAAGGTAACTGCATTTTTATTCATAAACGTATGCTTAAATTAAAGGGTAATGCTTGATACTAGTTTTTCTGTGTTTTATGTGTGTTGGATATTTGTATGTTGCAACTTGTGCTTACCTAAGTTGAATCTTGTCAGCTATGATCAGCTAACAGGACTCCGATTTTGCACAAAGCATTTAATAGGTAGCGAAATATATATTTTATGTAGGGTATAAGTTGGGTATTTAAACTTGGGCGCTGATTTGTCTGTGGTTACCTTGAAGTAACTTCACTGATACGATTTACAACTCCGTTGAATTTTTTTTCCCTGTCTCTTTTGCTTTATTGCTGGTAGGCAAAATGCCTGTGTTAACACTGAGTGTACTACGTCTTTCTTGTGGGGGTTAGAGCTACCTGGGTACACTTCCCGTGGGCTGTGTGATCTTACAGTTGGAGTGACATCAATTATGCAGCTTTTTATGGATATGTGCGATTGTCTCCACCTTAGGAATCATCATACCTGACTGGTTAGGAATTAATCTGGTGATCTGACTCCATTTTCCTTTTCAGTGAGAATTAAAGAGCCCGTTTAATGATTCACATGGATTTTATCCCCTTAGCGCACAGATCGATGCACATTTACATGCACATGTGACAAAAACAGTGATATATTCAGTTTACGTGTGATTGAGGTTGTTTCCATGGTTTTTGAGGCGTGTTTGAATGTGGTATGAGGGTAGATGTGAGTTTTGCAATTATACACTTTATTATTTTATTATAAGTTATTTAATGTTTAATAAATAACTCTCTGTCTGTTAGGTATTGTCTGGTGGATGTCAGCCCGAGAGCTGAGATCAGGACAATAGTTGAAAGGCATGATTCGAGCACGGGTGATCTTTTTAACAGCAAACTCTGCGCACACATAAAATAAATGAGTGACAACTTCTCTTCAAGTTCAAGAATTTATTAACAGAAACAAAATGAACATCCAGAGAACATCACTATATAATGCTGTTCATCTGAATTAACACTATATTTCAATCAATAAAAGCTAAGCTAAGGAACTATGTACATGCAAAAGGACACAAGACAAAGCATGTGGTTGATCATCATCAGAATAATTCAGTGAATCCTGGTTCACTGCAGATCTGAGTTAAGGAACATGGAATGGAGTTAAATTAGCTTGACTTATTCAGAACAACATTTGGTATGCCTTTCATTCCGTTCATAATGCAAATCCCAAGTTACACAAAACATTATTTGTGGAAATAACATTTTAAAGAATAATTTGCTCAGTAAAATCATTAACTTTAGGGACGCTCAATTTTATTAATGCGATTATACCTCCGGGAGGCTCGGGGTCGCTTTAGCTATCAGTCGCTAAAATCGACTTATCCTAAAGTTATACAAAACGGCTTTAAATCAAGCTAAATAGCATTTAGGCTAGCAGACTTTTGCCGCTAACTTTAAAAACTTCGGCTTTATTTTTAGCCATAATGAGTGAGCCGGATAACATAAACATTAATATCCCATCAATGTATGAAACCCTTGTGGAGATAACGTTTATTATAACCATAAAAACACACTCAAATCACATCGGCAATGGCATGGTATCGACATGCTACGGGAGCTATGTCGCTCAGCCCCTTTGTGTTTAAAACACCATGTGGACGCATTAAACAAGCTTTCCAAACAAACCCTTCAACTTTCCCTGTGGTTTCATTGTCTCGTGTGAGTTTGGTTCACTTTGGCTATCCAAGGAAGAGCAGTGGTCCAGGGTAAAACGTTGGTCATTTCAGCAGCCGACATGCAGCTCTGTGGCTATGAGCTAGCCAAACGTGGTCAAGGGTAGCCTGGCCCGACATCCTGCATGCAGTCTCTGAGCTCTCAGCTTGTCTGGTGAGGGAAGGCGACCGATTCCCTTCGTCTCAAGTCAGTTTTTCCTGTAACAGCTGAGGAAAATAAACAAAGCTGTTTCAGCATTCTTTACTTCAGCGGCTGGTTGGGCAGAAGTTAAACTGCAAACTTGGCTTCTGGTTCTAGTCTGAACCGAGTCCGGTCCTCTGCCCCATGAGGCCCGCATGGTGGCTGGTCTTGTTGGCTGGTCCCAGCCACGCTCTCCTCCAGCGCCTCCAGGCAAGAAGTGGTCAGACTGAGGGGTTGTCCTGTGGGAGCAAAGTTTTATAGCACTGATGGAACCCTGCTGAGAGAAGCTGTCTCTGCTTTGGATGTGAACGTCGTTGCTCACAATTCATTTTGATTCCTTCCCCATGTCACATGTTGTTCAGAATTCAAACTGAATTTTGCCATGGTGCGACGGCATAACATGTGATTCTATTTCTTTGTACATATTTAAACCGTAAAAGCTCAAACTCAACAGGGTTGATGCTCCTTCAGTTAAATAAAACTGAGGGGAGTTGTATTTCAGTGGATTTGGCAGACTCATAGTATTTTTTTCTTTCAATGTCATCTGAAGACGTTTACATTGCTGCCTTACACTTTCAGGCAGGTCATAAATTTGTGTACTCTTTCACTCAACATTATTTTTTGTACACGGCAAGTTTGACGTTAAACATTGTGGCGCAAGTTATTTTGTGTGTATGCGCACTCCGTACATGAGGCCCCTGGGGTTAGTGCTCTGGTGGTTTGGGTCAGAGGGGTTTTCTAACTGGTCTCTATCTTATAGTGTCAGATGGGAGCAAACTCCAGAAAAGCTTTTTCAACCACTACCCAGCTTCTTTACATTCCAAGAGGCTTTGCTTATAGGTTAGGACAAATTTATTTTTCTACATTCCAGTAGCAAAAATGAATTGCATTTAAAAAGTGAAGTTTTGTTGTTTGTCACCAGAGTTGCTGTCACTTTGTGTGATCTTCCTCTTAATCAACGGTAAAGTCTCACACAATATTTTAAATGTCTATTAAACAAAGCATTTGTCATAGCTGATGTCCACACTTGTTCTCTAATGAAGGGGAAGTGCTGTTTGGTAGACTAAAACGCACACTTTCAAATGCTTTACCTCACATTTAGTTCTCAATGAAAGAAAGTAACTGGCAACATTTTCAAAGATCACATGACTTTTACAGAACTAATTGCTGCTATATTCTAAACAGATTAATTTGCTGTTTACAGAAAATGAAAATCCAGAAAGACATTTTAAGGTGGTGATATGCTCCATAGAACTTTAAAGTTCAGTTTAGTTGGTTTACAAAATGCTTTAATTTTTTTGTTGCTCTTAGAGTAAAACATGTCAGGCAGCTAACATTATTTGTTTGAATGAAAACCTCTTCCTACATCATAACTACTAAAACATGTGAAAGGAATCATTTAGAAGCTGGGTCTTTAACCTTCCTTATTGTGAAGAGTTTTGTTGAAGATGCAGCCTTTACAGAACTGTTCTATTAATGATAATATCACAGTTTCTGTTCCTTTCGGCGCTCTAGAACAGAATGAAACTGGTTAAAACCAGTGACAGAGGCTCTAATGTTTTTTTTTTATCCTTTTTTTAACAAGTGGAACAGATTTTTTCCCCCGCCCTTGTTTGGATGTTGTGATTTCAGGCTAATTATAGCTAGTACTTGTTATTATTTTTAGATCTGTTAAATAAGTAACAGAGTTGTTTACATCTGGTTGTAGCTGCAGGAGAGAGAAGAAGGTCTAAGTTATTTTTTTTTTGATTGTCATGGGAAATTAGTAATTCCTGGGAACTAAAATATGACTTAAGCACTGATGTGGACAGCACTGGGAAAAGTGCCAAATGTTGGGTTTGTAGTTTATCACCAAATATCGCATTGAAGTGTGATGAGACAACACAGATCCTTGGACTTCAGTCACTAATGGTACTGTGTTCAGCATTCAGTGAAGAAATAAAACGTGCAGTTCGTGTCCAGTCGTCCAGAACTACACAATACCCTAGATGAAATCAAACCAACACAATCCAATTTGTTTCACAGATTTTATTCAGGGACACAGTTCAATATAAATGCCATATCCTAAATGTCAGGCAAGACATTCTGATGACACTGTAAAGCCAGCTGGTCAAAAGTGGTCTATTTAAAGAAACCCAGTCACTTGTGTCAAGTCATTGACTTCTCAGTAATCCTTCAAACTGAGTATGGCGACAGCAGTAAGCCCCATTTTAACAGGATGAAGCCTTCAACAGAACCCCGCTTTGGTGTGGGTCACTCTCTGCCATGAAGTGGGAAAGGCCACTAGGCATCACACAGGGAAATGGTGAATGGCAGCCAGATGCCTCCATTCTGCGTGGCTATTATTGGAAAATAATGGATGTGTATTTTTTGGTATGTGTTATGTTGTGGTGATCTGTTTGGTTATACCGTTTGTTGGGTGCGCGCCGTCACTTAAATGTGAAATGTAACAATTTCAGTCAAGCTTACGTTTTTTTTGTTTTTTTCCAAAAATCATAATTTTTGTTCTCATTTTGTTCTCTGATCTACACGAGTCGGTTACACCTTATGAAAGGTCCTGACACACACATTGGGGGGATTTGGAAGTGGACCCAACAACATCACGCTCCAGATCCACTTTAAGAGACTGTAATTGACCCATAGAAAATGTAAAGAGCAATGTGCGATTGCAGAGTAAGTTTGACAATGGTCCTTTTCATTAGCTTCACCTTTTCTGAGTAAGGTGGATTTTTGACATTGTTTGTTTTGATGCTCCTCTGACTGAAAATGACTGCTACAATCAGCTATGCTTCCACTTTTGGTTGGAACCTTGTAATATGGTTCTTCATGTTTGTTGTCTTTTTAAATATATTTCTGCTTAGTTTTGAACAGCCTGCATATGTTGAGGCTCTTGTCCAAGACATTTTCCTTGTGGTGCAGAGGCCATAATATGTGGCACATGTGACCCTGTCATGTGTTTGTCATTAACTGTTCAGACACCGCCCTGACACATTTGTGAGTTCCCTTTGCGTTGATTAGGTCATAAAATGATAACATTAAAATAATTTAGCTCCGACATGTGTTAATCAAATTCATTTTTGTCTGTGTTAGAATGGATTGGAAAATAGATTTTGTCTTCTAATGTTAACTCATTTTACTCAGGTGAAATGTGTCAGTTGAAGTTTGATCCCGTAATCCCAGCTGCATGCTCTGAAAGCACACATGGCGTTCTCTTGGCTGTTCATCTTTGTATAACGTGTGTTGACGACGTGAACTGCAGTGGAAGTTATCACAAGATGACTAATAATCATTTTTATTCCCTGTGATGATGCTCCTGTAAAATCAAAACCTGTAATAATGTGCAGCATGCAACCAACAGTGAGGTCTATAAAAGGGATCATTGGGGCTGACCTTCCCTCCAGGACAACATCTAACATTTCTGCAGACATCCTGGACACAAACTGTGTAGACCTTTACCTTTATGTCGGCGCTATTTACAAAAACCATCTACCACCGAGACCATTTCTTCCACCAGGCTGTCAATCTGGTGAACACAATTAACACCTTACAGCCTGAGTAGTCAGCTCCACTGCTGTAATCCAAAAATAATCCCATTTGGCTGATTTCCAAACTGAATAGGTACCATGTTTTTAAAAGCTACACTTTCAAATAAACTCTTTTGTGTTTTTTTTTGTCATTCTCTGTGTTACATTTCATTAAATGAGATACCAAAGAGAATTCCTCCAGTCACATTCAATGCAGAGTAGGCTTCCCCCTCCTCCACTAGTTTCTCCAGCCCTAGTCAGCTGGCTGAACTGATGGAGCTCTCCTAGTCTGACTATATAGAATACAGACTAAATTGGCTATTGCAAGTTGTGGCTTTGATTTTTAGAGAAGCACTACATATCTCACTTTTTATTGAACATTTACAAAAAATATTATTTCAAACACAGGTTGGCAACTAGCTCCCATATTTACCATGTCTGTTGGTAATAACCCAAAAACCTGAGTACTACATTCAAACTTACTGTGGAACTACAACATTTACCTGGAGTTTTAATTCTGTAAAATGTCAAGTCTTATTTTATCTACATGTTAAAATAGATTACAAATAATAATTCCAGTGTGTCTTAGGTCATCTTACTGACCCTCTTAGTGTTCAGCCTTTAAATTAAACCTCACCTGTTGAGCTTAAATGAAGGGCTCAATGTTGACCTTCAGAAAGCGGCTGGCAGCACACTCTGCCGCACTCTCTTCTCTCCCTTTTTATGAATGTTTGTAAAAAGCAACACAGCAAATTGTGTGGATAGTCATTTTTTATTATGTCATGTTAAACATTTTTACCTTCAATTTTCTTCTGCTGTCAAATCTGTGTTCTCTTTTTATGTATAAACATTTAATCCAAGCTTTGCTGTAAAATCCATGCAGGAATCAAATAAAATACAAGTTGGGTTTAATAATGCAGGAGAGCAATCAATGTATTAATAAAACATTATAATATCACTAAAAAGTGCTACACTCCACACAAGCAGCTGTTTCAGCAGGGGATATTTCTGTTCTGCATTGCGCTCGTGCTCCACTTCTAAACTACGCTCCCAGCTGCTGGTCACTGTCGCGTTCTCTTCAGGTCTGTGTGTTTAGACTCCGTGGCCTAGCTTTCCTCCGTTGTTTCTCCTTCAGTACCTGCCAACCAATATCATTGTGTCTGGCTGCCCATAAAGCTCATAGGAGCTTGTAACTTTCATTTCATTTCCCACTTTACCTTCCGGTGTGCATCATCAACAGGGGTGTTTGAACCGCAGTCTGCATTCATTGATCAGTGAGTTATTCTTGTGCAAACCCACCGACAGCAATGAATGTTTATTGCAGCCTTAAATGATGAGCACCTCTGCTTCTGCTCTGATGGTCATAGGTTAGATATGGAGTGTGGCGCTGCAAAAAAAAAAAGGAACTAAAGATAAGTAAAAGTTTCTTGAAATGAGTGTATTTATCCTTGATTTGAGTAGGTGAATAAGATGATCTGCCAATACACTGAGTATTTTACCCCTAAAATAAGATGAGTTGTTCCTATTATTAATGCAAAAATCTTATTCCATTGGCAGATAATCTGATTTACCGTCTCAAATCAAGAACCAATACAATAATTTCAAGAAGATTTTACTTATTTTTAATTCTGTTTCTGCAGTGAGGACATTGGTGTCTGGGTTGAGAAGCTCCTGGAGCATTCGCAGTGCTGAGGTGCCTCTCAAGGTACAGTCAACGGTCGATGGTTTCCCTCAGAGCACAAACTCACCGACAGCGTTGAATGTTCCCCGTGGGCACCACGTTAGCTTTGGTGGCCAGCTCCTCACAATTTGGTTGACAATCCACAATTACAACGTGTAGAACAAACTAAAGCCGAGTTCATTTTTCTGCTGCCTCAACTCTTTCCTGTTCCTGGCCCCTTTGGCATCAGTCAAAATGCATTTGTTTAAGTCTGCAGGTCTGATGAAATCATTCTGATTCCTGCAAACCTGTTCTGATGTTTTGGAGATTCTTGCCGGCTATCAGATTATTTGTGTTTTACAAGGCAAAAACTGTGAGAAACAGAAACGTGAAGACAGGTAACTGCGTGCTCCTCGTGTTACCACTCTTTTAGTCTGCCCTGCACTCTTGAACTGCACTCTTGGCACATGTGGAACGGGTCCATGCCAGGACGTGTTGTCAACCTTGTTGCTGCAACGGCTCAAATGACACCGCAAGGAAGGGTGATGATGCAAAGGCTTGAGTTGCTATACAGAGTCCTGCACACACCGTGAATGACATCATCATCATCATCATCATCACCTCCTGCAAAGCTGCACAGAAAACGCCGGTGGCTTCAGCCTGCAGTGGAGAGAGCAGAAAGAAACAGAAAGGGCTTAATTAGAAGGTAGCAAGGCTGAGACGGGCGCATGAATCGGCTCACGTGTGATCAGAAGACGGCGCCGTGCCCCACAGCTTAAACAAGTGAGCGCAGTGTTGAGCTAGTTAGAGAATACTGTTCCCTTTACCCTGCGCTGAACCTCGGCTGCTGCTCTGGGAGTGCGGCTTCCTGCCTTCTCCTCTTTGAGGTTGGAAAATCATCCAGTCATGTTTTATTAATGCACTCCCAGTCTGTCTGTCTGTCTGTCTGTCTCCTTTTCTGTCTCTGTTCTGCCTGCTCCCCTCAACACTGAAGCAGGGATTTGGAACGCCGCAGCTCATTCGCTCTGCATCCTCAGATGCTGAGACCTGTTCTGGAAGGTGCTGAAGAACAGGATGCGGGTCGTTATCTCGTTGTTTGCTTCAGTTCTGCCGAGTTTGGGTAAAAAAAAGAAGGGCGAGGATGGGAAAAGGATGATAGGCCGTGAGTTCCCTACACTTGACAGGCTTCCAGAAAGGACCCATGCTGTTCTGCTTTCTACATAATAAATGATCACTTTAGGAAGAGGGACGCGACTCACTCTCTCCCACTTTGACACAGTTCACTGACCACGGAGGAGACCTCATTATCAACACTCACTATAGAACTGCAACATTCATCACTCTCCTGTGTTCCATCAATTATGGATCCACGTGTTCCAAAGACCCAAAATAAGAAACGGGAATCATGCCGAAAGATTTTTTTTATTCACATGGTATATAACAATTGTTAAAAACTGTTAACTACTTAAATGATATTCTACCGCCTAAACAAGGAGATCCCGTATTCCCTGCGTCCTTTTCCACACGCATTAGGTAAGAATAGATTTGTAATTGTTTTCTTTTTTGTTGTAGTTGTTGCTGCCGGTTTCAGCTTCAGTGGATTTCCTTCTTGGCATTTGTAGCCCTTGGCTGTTTGCCAGAGACACACAGAGAAGCTGTTTTTTTCATTCTCAAATCTCTCCCTGTCTCTGTTTTTTTCTGACTGACTCCACTTCCGCCCCCCCTCTGCACTTGGGAAGAACTTGTGGGAAATGTATGGTAATGTGCACACTGACTCATTCATCTGGTTGAGGCGTGGCTTTCGCCTCGGCGTCGGACTTTCCTGATAATACCAGAGCCCTGGCTTAGCCCCCAGAAACTTTGCATAACTGACAAACTTTCAAAAGTGTAATGTGCACAAGATAGTTGGGCCAGCCTAGGAGGCTGCGGGGGCCTGAGGCGAGCGGTAGCAGCAGCAGCAGCAACAGTGTGACTGAACCAGCATGAACCCTGCGTCGTCAGCGCATTCCAGGGGTTGGACAATGAGAAGCACACTGTGTACTCTCTGTCCTATTGCCTTGCATATTTGGCTGCTCTGTAGCCACGACTGCCTGAAGCTAAGCAAGTACAACACAGATGCACTGACGTTAAGGAAAAAAAAAAAATTGTTCAAATTCTTACAGTACGTTCATTCAAGGGAAAAAGCCACAAAAAACCCCTCCTGTGCAACATGAGCTGTCTCTTGGTTGGGTTGAGCCTTGTGAAAGTCTAGGCCACCATAAATCTGCCTAAACTATGAAGACGTGTGTGTGAAAATGAGTTCTCAGCCTACCGCCCCAAAACGGAGGTTATAGGTGAGCCACCATGAGTTTCTGTATTGCATGAGTGAGAATGTTTCATCCTGTTA